>NC_137721.1:3145911-3323120 GCF_964034855.1 Anser brachyrhynchus | reverse complement strand
CCATGGAGCCCTGTGGTGGCCTTTGGGGGTCTGAGCCCTGCTGCTTCCTGAGTGTCACCCGAAAATGTCCCTGAGTCCTGGACTGCAGGGGGATGGATGCTGCCCCCCGCCCCCCCCCCCCTGTTCCCCCCCCAAAAGGTGCCACTCGTGGGCATGTTCCACGTCCCCAGTGAGCGCCCTGTACCTGGGGCTAGCACCCCACTCCTCGCCATCCCACCTAGGGATGTCCCTGCCCCCTGCCAAGAGACACCACGGCACACTATGACAGCGTCCCCATCGCCACTATGGGACCCCCCCCCCCCCCCCCCGAGTCCCCTCAGCCGGTGCCTGTCCCTCGCCAGGTCATCATCCTGGAGGACTACGCTGACCCCTACGACGCCAAGCGCACCAAGGGGCAGCGGGGAGGCCGAGCGGCTGGGGGAGAACGACGGCTACATGGAGCCCTACGACGCGCAGCAGATGATCACAGGTGCGTGCCGCGCCGGGCCGGGCCGGGGGGCAGCGGTGCTGGCACCGCTCAGGACCGGGGGCCGTCAGGCGGGGACCCACCCGGCGCGGGAGGCTTTGGGAACAGGAAAGCCGCTCTTCTGTTTCCTGCTGCTGCACGGGGAGAGATAAGGCGCGGGTTCGGCGATGGCCTGCCCCGGCCGGGCGCTGACCCACGGCCGCCGGTGCAAAGTCCTGGTGCCACTGGGGAGGGTGCACGGGGCCCGTACGAAGCCCCGGGGCTGGGCGCTGCCATGCGGCCGTGCTGGGGGACCCGGCCCCACCGCACCCCTTCCCCACCCCATGGGGACCCCGCTGCGCTCCCATCACCCGCCCCGGCTTCGGGTCCCCCCCGCCGCCCCTTGGCCGTGCCCCCCAGGCCGGCGACCCCCGCTCCACCCAGGAGGCCGCACAGCTGGACAGAATAACAGGAACTGAGTCGGCCGGAAGCTGAAATAAAAGATTTGCTGCTGATGGTTTTTTTCCGTGCAGGGCAGCCTGGGCTGTTTGTCCAAGCGGTGTTGGTGGAGTCAGGGGCGAACGGGGTCGGGGAAGGGGGAGCCCTGGGGAAGGGGAGATGGGGCTGGGGGCGACCACTGGGGGGTGTCCCCAAGGTGTGTGTGTGTAGGGGGGCGAGCCCCTGTTCAACCGCCCCTGCGCTGGGGCGTAGCATCCTGCAGCCACGGCGCCGCTTCCTCCGGGATCCCGGCGGCCCCGCGGGCGGGCGTCTGTGCCGGCGGCGCCAGCGCTTCGGGGCCGCGACGGCGGCCGGGGCGCCACGGGGATGGGCTCCTTCCTGCCCCGGCTCCTCCCACCCCCGGCACGTGGGGTCCCCACCGCGTATCCCTCCCCATGGGCAGCATTTATGGGGGTTGGGGGGGGGGGTTGCAGCCCCCTCCCCAACCCACCTGCTTTTTGCCCCACAGAAATCCGCCGCCGGGGCTCCAAGGACCCACTGGTCAAAGCCATCCTGCTGCTGGACGGCCCCAGCGAGCCCGGGGAGGTGGGGGGCAAGGTGGAGGCTGCCAAGCGGCCGGGGGGCAAGGAGGCAGCGGGGAAGGGGCCGCAGCTCTACGACACCCCCTACGAGCCCGGCGAGGGCACCCCGGAGCGCAAGGCGAGGGCCGGGGACGGGCGCCTGCCCGAGAACGACGAGCGCCCGGCGGCCGAGTACGAGCAGCCCTGGGAGTGGAAGAAGGAGCAGATCGTGAAGGCGCTGTCGGGTAAGGGCTGGGGCTGGGGGGGGGGGGCTGCGGGTGGGCGTGGGGGGCAGCAGGGGCTCACGCCTCTCCCCCTGTCCCACTCCCCAGTCCAGTTCGAGGGCTCGGAGCGGCCCAAGGAGGAGGCGCCGCGGCAGCACCTCCGCCAGAAGAGCTGGACCCCCAAGATGCTGAAGCCGGCGAGCGCGGAGCACGGCGAGGGCGAGCGGGTGGATCCCGCCTTGTCGCTGGAGAAGCAGCCGTAAGTCACGAGGCCGAGCCACGTGGGGAAGTGGTGGCGGTGGGGGGGGGGGGGGGGGCTGGGTCACCTCTCAGTGGCCCCCCGGTGTCCCCCCGCAGGTGGTACCACGGGGCCATCACCCGAGCCGAGGCTGAGACCCGGCTGCAGGCGTGCAAGGAGGCCGGGTACCTGGTGCGCACCAGCGAGACCGGCAGCGGCAAGTACTCCATCGCGCTCAAGTGAGTGGCCCTGCAGCCATGGGGGGGCGTCCTGGCACGGGGGGGGGGTCCCAGCACGGAGGGATGTGGCAGCACAGGGGTCACAGGTGTTACCACTTTATGCATGGACAACCCAGTGGGGTGGGCAGCGCCCGTGTCTGGGGGGTGGCACCCCCCTCGTCCTACCCCACCAAGGGGACACGGCTGTCCCCGAGCTGCCCGGGGTTGGGGAGGGGAAGGGGAGGGGGGGGAGGGGGGCGGCGCGTCCCCCTCCCCGCCTGCGGCGCATTGTCGGGAGCGCTGGCGGCATTTCCTTCCTGAGGAAGCGGAGCCCCTGGAGCCGAAACAATCGGAGCGGGAAGGGAACAAACAGGGGTGGATGCGGCCCCGGAGCGGCCGGGCTGGGACCCCGCGCTGGGTGGGTGGGTGGGTGGGCGCCGGGGGGCTGCCAGCCCCCTGCTGACCCCCCGCGGCCCCCCGCAGGACCAGCCAGGGCTGCGTGCACATCATCGTGGCGCAGACCAAGGACAACAAGTACACGCTCAGCCAGGCCAGCGGCGCCTTCGCCAGCATCCCCGAGGTCGTGCACTACTACTCCACCGAGAAGCTGCCCTTCAAGGGGGCCGAGCACATGGCCCTGCTGCACCCCGTGCACTGCAAGCTGCACTAGCGCCCGCTGGGACTTGGCTGCCACCCCGGCACGGGGCAGGGGGCTGCGTGCCATGGGGGGGGGTCCTGTAGCGGTGTCCTGTTCCCCCCCCCCCGCCCACCAGCCCCTGGGGCTGCCCGGTGGTTGCTGCCCACCGCTGGACTCTGGCAGGGCTGCGCTGGCCTCCCCGCGGGATGGATGCGGCCACGGGGGGGGCTCGGGGCCCTTGGGGGGGGGGGGGTGGGGGTGCAGCCCCCCCTGCCAAACACACCCTGGGGTGGGGGACGGGTCGTTACAGGGCCGTGTAACAAAGTAGTGAAATAAACTCGTTGGCTGAGAGGAGGTGGGCAGGGATGGGGCTGGGGGGGGCTGGGGGAGAAGGGTCCCCAGGGTGCAGGGGTGGGGATGGGGGGGGGGGGTCGTAGTAGCGCAGAATGGGGCTGGGAGCAGACCCTGGGGGTGTAGGGAGAGGGCAGTGATGGGGCTCTGGGGGGGGGGGGGGGGGGGAATGTGCTGCAGGGGGGCAAGGCCCCCCAGGGATGCCAAGTGGGGCTGGGGCATGGACAGATCCTGCCCTGAGCACCCTGCGTGGCCGCGTGGGACAGGCTCAGCACGAGGGTCTGCCTCGCACAGCGCCGGGTGCTGCCGAAACCAGGGCAGGTTTCCGGGCCGGGGCCGTTGGGGCTGACCCCAGGGCACAGCCCCGGATGGGGCCAACATCGGGGCGCGGGAGAACAAGGGCAGAACAGCCCCGGGGTGGGGGGGTGGGGGGGACGGCACGTGGCAGGGCACCCCAGGGTGAGCTGGGTGCCACGGAGCGCGGAAATGGGCGACAACCCCAAAGCCAGGGCAGCGAGCGTGGACCGGAGCCCCCCTGCTTTTGGGGTGGGGGTCCTGGGGCTCCCCTCCTCCCCAACCCCCCCACCCCCCTCTGCATCCTGCTGGGCTTTTTATAGAGCGGGGCCGGCCCGCGGGGAACGCGGCGTCCCCAGGGCACTCGGGCACCCGCTCCCCTCGCCCTGCGGTTTCCTGCCCGGGCACAGCTGCAGCTCCCCAGGGCCTTGCACAACGCGGCGCGGGGTGGGCTGCTGCCGGGGGCACGGCCCCGGGATGCAGGGCATTAGGGGGCACCAGCTGGCACAGGGTACGTGGCATAGGGCACAGACAAAGGGGGTGCACAGCCCTGCCTCCCCCCAGCACCGCCGGTACCGTTCCAACAACAGGGGCTGCAGAGACCCCCCCCCCCCCCCCCCCCCCAAACAAGCAGCCTCACGAGGTTGCTCTGTTCGAATCACCGGGCGTTTATTTGGGAGGCGCGTTGTGCCGCGTGGCCCCGACACGTGCTTTAAAAACAAAAAAATAAACTTTTGCACAGGGCCAGGGCGGCGGAGGGATGGGGCTGATCCAGCCAGGCCCTCCCATTCCCGCGGCACCGGGCGCGGGGGGGGGGCTCAGCCCTTCCCCACGGGACCCCCGGCGCCACCACCCCAAACCCAGCCCCGCCGGCGAGCGCGGCCCTGTTCTCACGCTCCGGCACTTCCAGCGCCTTAACCCCCGGCCACCCCAGCTTGGCCGTGGACCCAGAGGGGTCGGTTCCCCGTGGGGGTGGCACCGATCCCGCTCTGCAGGGGCTGCTCGAGCCCCAGAGCCTGGGGAGGGCACTGGGGGGCTGGGAGAGCTGCCAGCACCGGGCCCCCCCCCACTTCTTCCCCCAGCTTCACCCATGGGTGTCTGCCAGCGTCCTCCCCCCGGCTACTTGCCCGAGAAGAAATAGTCCAAGTTGGTGACGTGAAGGGGCCCCGGCGCAGGGGGGGTGGCCGGCGGGAGCAGGGGGGTGGCGCTGAGCGGAGAGCTGGGGCTGGGGGGGCCCAGGGGCACCAGCGCATGCTGCCCCTCGCCCGCTGGCTTGGCCCCCCGCCGCACGCCCAGCCGCCACGTCTGCTTGTACCTGCGGGAGGGGAGAGCAGCCCTACGTCAGAGAGGGCCGGCGGAGCCCCCCCACGTGCCCCCCCGCCCTCCAGCACTCACCTCACCACGATGGCGATGAAGAGGGCGATGCCCAGGAGCAGGCTCCCCCCAGCCACCAGGAAGGGGTAGGGGTAGGCGACGGAGTGGGTGCTGGCTTCCAGGACAGCTCCTGCGGCACAGAGGGGACAGGGGCTCGTCTGCGGGACCGGGGGGGGCCCCAGCCCCTCACAAAGCCCCCAGCCCTCGCCTCACCTCCAGCACCGTCAGCAGCATCGTCCCCGAAGAGCTCGGGCGGCAGCGTGGCCCCGTAGCCGTAGGCACCATCCTCCGTGGGGAGCTGCAAGAGCCAGCGGGGGGGACACGGTAGGACGGGGCAGCTCCGAGCAGCGCCGTGCAGGGGGACACGGGGGGGGGCACCACGCCACGTCCTACCTGCGAGCTGTAGGGCCCCATCTCGGTGATGTCCCTGGGGTCTGCAAGGTGAGAGGTCTGTGAGACACGGGGACCACGGCACAGCCTAGGGGCACGCACATCCACGGCCCCCCCCCGTACCTGTCCAAGGGGTGCCCACCGCCTCGTGGCTCCACTCGCTCCAGGCGCCGTGGCCAAACTCCTCCTGCGCCCGCACCTGCACCACGTGCCGCGTGCCCCGCCAGGCGTCGTGGATGTCCAGCCACGTCCTTGTCACCTGGTCAACCTGGCGGGGACACGGGTGCTGTGAGCCGGGGCGGGGGGGGACAGGACAGACCAAGCGGCCCCGGGGTCCCGCTCCGCTCGGGGTGGGGGCTCACCTCGGTGAAGGTCGGGGTGGGCTCGGGGCGGTAGCGGACCTGGAAGCGGAGCCAGTAGAAGCGGGGGTCCCAGGAGGAGGGGTAGGTCCAGGTGACACGCAGCCGCTGGGGGGCCTTCTCCAGCGCCTCCACCGTCACGTTGAGGGGGGGGTCCGGCTTCACTGCGGGCACAGGGGTCTCAGGGACCGGCGCCGCGCCATTTGCCCAGCGCAGGGGGGAGCCGGCACTCACGGATGCTGCTGAGGGTGATGATTTTGTCCTCGCCAGCCGAGCCGCCCGCGGCGTTGCGGACACACGTGGACACCACGAGGGGTTTGTTGTCGTCCACGCTGGGGGGCACCTTCACCCGGCAGACGAATTTCTGCGCCTTGGAGAAGAAGCGGCACCGCTGCTCCGTGGCGTTCTCCACCGTGAACCTGCGGGGACGCGGCTTGGCCGGGGACGTGGCACGGCCGGGGACGGGGTGGCCCCATCTGGCATCAGGAAAAGGGCTCGCGGGAAAGGGGGGTGCACGGGCAGGCGGGGGGCTGACCCCCCGTGGGTACCCCAGAGCGTGCTCACCTCCGCTTCACCCACAGCATCGCCCGCGTCCCCGGGGACGGCTTCGCCCGCAGCCGCCACTCGCACAGGACGTCTTTGTCGTGGCTGCGCCGGTAGCAGGAGACGTGGGGGGTCTCGGGGGGCTCTGCAAGGCAGGGAGGCGCTGGAGGGAGCGAGCAGGGGCACGGGGAGGACGGGGGGTGTCCAGAGCGGGCGATGCTCCAGGGAAGCCCCTGCCCCGGCACGGACCCACCTTCCACCAGCAGCCGCAGGGTGCGCAGCGTGCGGCCCCCGGCGTGGCAGCTGTAGAGCCCCGCGTCCTCGTACCGCAGCCGCTGCAGGAGCAGCGCGTGGCCCCCCGCCAGCCAACGGCCCCCCGCCGGCGCCCGCTTCTCCATCCTCCAGGCCACGGTGCCGTTCAGCGGCCCCTCGGCCCCGCACGTCAGCGTGACGTTGGCTCCCGGGCGTCCCAGCACCGTGTCCTGCGAGAGCCCTGGGAGCGAGGCGGGGACGGGGGGGGTCAGGCGAGGCCCCCCCGGGTGTCGTCCCCCCCCCCCCCTCCCTGTCCACCTGCTGCCTCCACCCGGAGGCCGCTCAGTGTCAATATTTGCGGCCAGCGCCGAGCGGGCGCCAGCTCCTGCTGAGCTGGCAATTCCCCGGCTGAGCCGGGCACCGCCGGGGGGGACGCGGGCGGGGGTCCCAGGAGGTGGAAGCGTGGCCGGAGGAAAGCGGGGGCCTGGGGGGCCGGGGGTTGGGGGGGGGGGGGCCGCGGGCGGTGCCGGAGGGGTTAAGCAGCGAGGCCGCTGGGCTGCGCACGGGGCCGGGCGCTGGGCTGGGGCCAGGGAGGCCGCCAAGGGCAGCTCTGCCCCTGCTCCTTCCCGGGCCGGCCGCAAAGGTCAGCGGGGACCGGGCAGCTCCGCCAGCTCCCGCTGCGGGGAGCGGGGCCGCTGCTCAGCACCCCCAGCGCCCGGGACCCCCAGCGCCCCTAGAGCCCAGGACCCCCAGGGACCCCAGCGCCCAGAGCCCCCAGCGCCCGGGACCCCCGGCGCTCAGCACCCCCAGAGCTCCAAACCCCCGGCGCCCAGCACCCCCAAAGCCCAGGACCCCCAGAGTCCCCAGGACCCCCCCCAGAGCCCCGCCAGCCCCGGCCCCAGCCCCGACCCCCCCCCCGCCGGTGCTCTCACGGGGCCGGTAGCCCCGGGCACACGCCCGCCCGCAGCTCGCAGCCCCCGGGACCGCGGTGGGGAGCGCCCCGACCCCCCTCGGGCAGCGCCCGGAGAGAAGCGGGGCGGCCCCGCGAGCCGGTACCGGGGTGGGGGCGCTGCGGGAGGCCCCGGTCCCCCCCCCCGTCCCGTCCCAGGTCCCGGTACCGGGAGGCGCTCACCCGCGGGGCCGCAGGGCCGCCGGGGCGCGGCGGCGGCGGCGGCGGCGAGGAGCAGCGCGGCGGGGAGCAGCGGCCCCGCCATGCGCCCGGGGCGAGCGGCGGCCGGGCCCCGGGCCGGGAGCGCACCCGGGGAACCGCCGGCGGCGCTGCCGGGCCCCGCGGTTGTGAAACCGGCGCGGGGGCGGCCGCACGTGCACCGAGGCGGGGCGGGGCGGATCCGCCCCCCTCCCGTGCCTCCACCCCCCCCCCCCCGGACCCTCTCCCACCCCCCCCGCCGGTGCCCCCCGGTGCCCCCCTCCCACCCCCGGGGGCAGCCCCGGGAGGGGGGGTCCCGGCCCCGTACCTGGCCCGCGGCACCTGCGGCCCCCCCGTCCGTCCCCCCCCCTCCGGCACCGGGCCAGGAAACAGAGACACGGCAGAAGCTGCTGAGAACATTTATATATATATATAGATATAGATATATGCATATAAAAAGCTGGTTATTTTCCTCTGTGTACCCATAAAATGATACAGTTCGGCAAGTATAGAAATGTGTAATAAATTATACGCGACGGTCCTCGGCCCCCGCCCGTCCCCACCCCTCCCCACCCCGAGAAAACCAGAAAATAAACCAAAACGCCCCCAAAAATAGACTCTAGACCCCGCCAAAGCCGGTCCTGAACTGTTTCCTCTTTGGTATGAGCACGGAGCGGTCCCGGGGGCCGGCACCCCCCGGCCCTGCCGCCTTCCCAGAAGGCCGAAAAGGAACAAAGCGACCCTGGGGAAGGGCACGGAGGGGATGGGGACGTCCCCCTGGTGTCCCCCCCCTGCTCGGCCCCCCCAGACCCTCACCCCAAGGGGCAGCACAGGGGAGGGGACGATGCCACGAGGTCCCCATGGGAGAGGGGCCCTGGCTGCCCAGGGGGCTGGGTGCCCCGCGAGGATGAGGATGAGGAGGGAGAGGTCCCAAGGCAAAGGAGAAGGAAGCAGAGGCCCAGGGTTGTGCAAGCCCCCGGCGTGGGAGTGAATCACGGCAGCGTGCAAACGCCGCAGGGCCTCGGGCTCCTGCCCGCAGAAAGCAGGAAGGCGCCAGGGGCCGCTTCCCCTTTCCCACCGCACGCCCCACGGGGGTCCCGTGCCCTGAGAGCCTGGCCTAGGGGTCACCCTGCAGGGGTTTCTCTCCTGCAGGGACCTCTCCCTCTGGTGCCCACGCGGGAGCGAGTGGCAGAGGACGGCGACGTCCCCTGCACCCGCAGGGACCTTGCCCCCCATCCCCGTCCCCCCCGTCCCCGTGCTCTCTCCCTAACCAGCTGTGCCAACGCTGAGAGAAACGAGGCGCTCTGTAAACTTGGAGGGTTTTTCTTCCTTTTTGTTGTTTTTTTTTTTTCTTTTTTTTTTCCTTTTATATATAAAAAGAAGACACGTGGGTGAGGGGTGGGGGGAGCGGGCAGGGCGCAGGGTGCTGCCCCCTGGGCCCCCAGCGCCCTGCCCGTGGTGGTGGCTCTGGCATGATACATTCGCGTGTGATCGGGGTGTTTGCACGCTGTGGAGGTGAATACTGATAGAGAAGTGCCCCGGGGGGCGTGGGGCGCTGCCGGGGGCCAGCGTCCGTCTGTCCAGCGCAGGGACAGGGAAGAGTTTGTTTTGTTTTGTTGGTTTTTTTTTGGTTACACTGCAACAGTCCAGCCTCCTCCAAACCTCAGCACCCGGGCCCGCACGGCCCCTGCTCCCCCCAGGGAATCCCCAGGAGGGGGCCTGGCTCATGGCTGCGTGGAGAGAGGGCACAGGAGCCGGGGGGAGGCCACAGGCTGGCGCTGGCTGGACCCCCCCTCGTCCGCACGGGAGGGGACGCGACCCCCCCCCCCCCAGCCTCACACCTTGAGCGTCTTGTCGGCGGCGCCGCTGGGGCTGCAGGCGGTGCTGCCCTCGCCGCCCTTCTTCTTGCGCAGGGTCTCGATCCAGCTGGCGCTGGGGCGGGCGGCGAAGCCGGAGAGCGCCAGGGAGCTGAGGCGCATGTTCTTGCCCGACATGATGAGCTCCCCGAAGCCCTCCTGGTGGGAGAAGGCGTAGCCGGAGCGGCGCGAGCCCACGCGCCCCACGCGCCGCATGCAGCGGTGCTGGGTTTTCTGCTTCTTCCGTACCAGCTGAGTGTAGCGCACCTGGGGGCAGAGGCAGGGAGCGGGGGCACCGTCAGTGTAGCGGGGGGGGAGGCACTGCGGCTCTCCGTCGCTCCCCCCGCTCTCCCCCCAGGGGCTTACCGTGTCTGAGAGCTCAGGTTTCAGATCCAGCTTGAGGAAGCGAAAGGCAACGACGGGCATGACGCAGACCACAGTGGTGAGGGCGATGGTCAGCCAGACGGTGGGCTGCGCCAGGGTGTTCTGCGCGTTACCTGGCGGGGGGAGGCATGAGCCACGGCCTGGCGGGGACAGTGCCCTGCCTGAGGGCCCCAGAACGGGGGGGAGCAGTGCTCGGCCCCCCGGGACTCACCCACGAAGCGGAACTGGTTGGGGAACATCTGGAAGAGGCCATCGCTGTGCATGGCAAAGAGGATGGCAAAGTAGGCTGCCAGGCTGCCCCAGATGAAGAAGTGGTTGATGGCCGTCCAGAAGCCCGTGTCCAGACCGATCTGGCAGAGAGGGGAAGGAGGAGGCAGGGCTCGAGGGACAGCCAGGGTGCCCTGAGCATGGCCACAGGCCCCTCACTGCACGTGCCCTCGGTGCGACGGCCGCCTCCCGGCGTAGCACAGGACTCCCTCCCTACCTGCACGCTGACGACGATCACAAGGGAGGTGGCGACGGTGACAGCAAAGGACTGGTAGTCGGCCAGCTGGGCACCGTCGTCACGGGTGGCGTCAGCGAAGACGCCGTAGGGGATGAAGAACATGAGCACGGAGGTGTAGATGCCCTGGGCAATGCAGATGAAGAACTCCCGCTTGTTGAAGAGCAGGTTCAGCTGCCCGGGCTCGTAGAGCTTGGGGTACTCCATGCTCCGCTGCTCCGGCACGTCCTGGGGGCACGCAGCAATCTGGGCACCTCCCTCCAGCCCCAGGCAGCCTGGGGCCGAGCCAGCCTTTGCCACCGCCAGCAGCAGGGACAAGGACAGCCCAGCCCAGCCCGGAGCAGCCTTTCCTCCCGCAGGACGCCAGGCGGGGGCAGCACGGATCCTGGGCAGCTCCCACAGCCGCACCCGGAGCCCCTGCAGAGCAGCACCAGCTCCTTGTGCCCCCCGGACACCCCCTCAGCACCCCCCGGCCTCGTCGCACCCCACTGTACCTGGTCAAAGACGCCCATGGCGAGCACAGGCAGCGAGGTGTAGACGATGTTGTACAGCGTGATGAAGTACTGGTCGTACACGGTCTGCGTGGGATGGAGGGCTCAGGGGGATGCAAGACCTGCGGGCCCCACGCCTGAGCCAGCCCACACGTCCCCGTGCCCACAGTCCCCAAAGAGCGGGGACGCAGGAGCCACCCCCAGCGCCTGTGGGTGCCCAACCCGAGCAGCGTGGGGTGCTGCTGCCACCGTCTGGCAGCCCTTGTGACACGGGCTCCGAGCACCGAGCACCGTGCCGTGCTCCAGAAGGAGCCCAGGCTCTGCCTGCTGGTGCAGGATGAGGCGCCCCAGGGACTGGGGCACGCTCCTGAGGGCGCAGCTCGCGCACAGACCCTGCGATGAGCACGGAGCCAGTAACTCACCTGTGCCGAGAAGCCGCAGAAGAAGCCAAACCAGAAGTGGACCATGGTGAAAGCAAAGTTCTTGTAGAAAAAGTAGCAGAGGAACTTGCACATGCGTAGGTAGGACCAGCGCCCGTGCACGAGGAGCAGCCGCTGCAGGAACTTGAACTGTGAGAAGGAGTAGTCGGAGGCCAGCACCGCCTGGATGCCCTCCTGCCCGCTGATGCCCACCCCGATGTGAGCAGCTGTGGAAAGAGAGACGTGGGGTGAGCAGGGCCCTGCCAGGAGCACAGGCGACAGTGACAGCTCCCCCCAGGCTGGATCGTGCTCCTGCACGATGCAGACGGGCAAGGACGGGGGCTCCAGCAGGCCCCAGGACAGCACGAGGACGGACCCGTCCCTCCCATGGCTCGCCAGACTCCGGGACTCACTCTTGATCATGCTGACGTCGTTGGCGCCGTCCCCGATGGCCAGGGTCACGGCCTTCTTGTACTTCTTCACCAGCTCCACCACCTGGGCTTTCTGCAAGGGCGTGACACGGCAGCAGATGACGGCCTTGCAGGCACACGCCGTCTCCAGGAACTCCACCTCCATGTCCGCCTCCAGCGCGTGGGCCTGCAAGGAGAGCGTGGGGACAGTCGGGGACAAGAGCAGGGGCAGGCGGGGCGCCCGGCCCAGCGCTCCCCAGGCCCTACCAGGCTGTGCCCGTTGATGACCAGGGCATATTCGCCCGCGATGGCTTCCAGCACCGAGGTGAGCTTGGTGGAGGAGAGTTTCTCCTGGTAGGAGAAGCCGTTGCCCATGGAGCGTGACGCATCCATCATCTTCTCCCGGGCTTTCCTGAGGGGAGAGAGGTCGGGGGGCTCTACTCGGGGTACCCTAATACCCCACAGCTCCCCCACGCTGAGCTGTGCCCCACGGGTGTCTTCTGCCTGCCCCCCTGCCCTCACCTGAGCTCCTCGCGCACCTCCAGCACCGTGTGGCCCGTGATCACAAACACCTCGGTCATGTCGTCGGTCAGCATCTTGCAGGAATAGCCGATGTTCACAGCTGTTTCTGGGGACAGGGAGCCAGGGGCTGAGCGGGGGGTTGTGTCCCTCCGCATGGCAGGATCCAGCCCATGGATGTTCTCATCTCCCACCAGCCCAGACACCCGCCGGTAGCTCCCCGCCCGCAGTGGCTCACCCTGCTTGTCCCCTGTCAGCACCCAGATCTTGATGTTGGCCAGCGTCAGGATGGCGATGGTTTCGGGGACCCCCTGCTGCAGTTTGTCCTCGATGGCAGTGGCTCCAAGCAGCTGTGGGATCCAAACAGGCAGGGGGTCAGCACGGGCTGCCCCCCGGCCACCTCCCTGCCCAGTCCCCCAGCCCACGCACCATCATATCGTGCTCCACCTCATCGTAAAGCCGAGCCAGGCGATCCTCACGGGCCTCGGGGGCCCCGCTGGCTCGGTGCAGCCGCTCAGACCAGTCCTCGTAGTAGCTCTCCTCCAGGTCTTTGTAGGCCAGCACCAGCGTCCGCAGCCCCTCGCCGGCATATTCCTGCAAACAGCTGAAGCTGGGCACGCAGGCAGACCCCCAGCAGCGTTCCCAGACTTTAATTCCCCCCAAGGACGGGGCACAGCCCAGGCTCAGCGCTTCTGGGCAGCCCCCCTGCCCTTCCCAGCCCTGTCGGCAGCCCCCTGCCCCACTCACATTCAGGTGGTCAGTGGTGACATTCGTCAGGTCCTGGTTGGTGGGGTGCAGCCGCTCCAGCAGGATGGTGTCAGCGCCTTTGCAGTACAGCCGGATCTTGCCCTCGGGGCTGCGGACTGCGGGAAGCAGGGGACAAGCTGCCAGGCTCAGGGGTGCAGGAGCAGGCCCTGCTCCAGGCCCCAGCCGTGCTCCTCCACAGCCACATCGCACCACGCAGAGCCAAGCACCCCGGCCCCACTGCAGCCCTCCCGCAGCCCCGGTGCCGTGCCCAGAACCTCACCGATGACAGACATGCGCTTGCGGATGTTGTTGAAGTCCAGGATGGCCAGCAGCTGGTAGGTGATGGCTCGGCCCAGCTCGTGCACTGTGATGGTTTTGGGTGTGCGGGACCGGAACACGAAGCCGAAGTTCCTGGCAGCCGTGACCAGCGCCCCCTCGTCTGGGGACTGAGCCTTGTAAAACAGCTCCCCTGGGGGCACGGGACAGCACGGGGATCAGGGCCGGTGCCCTTCCCGAGCTGGGCCGGCAGGTGCTGCCCTCCTCGCCCACCTTCGCTCTTCTCCTCGGACATGACGGTGTGGCAGAGCGAGAGCAGGCGGAAGAACTCGTGCACGTGGGGATCCCCCAGCTTGACAGCTTCGAGCAGGCTGGGGTCCCAGAACTGGAACCGTGGATCCGCCAGCGGGTTGAAGGAGAAATCAACCGGCTCTGGCCTCTGGCAGGGGGAGAGGACAGGGTGACATCCATGACACATGGCCACCAGCACTGCGGGCAGCGGCCCTGAAGCACCCTTACCTCTCCCAGCTCTGCCTTGTGACCCAGCACGTCCTGCACGTCGCCTGCAAACCAGGGCACGGAGTTAACCGAGGCAGGGATCGACGCCCAGGAGTGCCACAGAACAGCCCCACGGCGCTGCAGATGGCCCCCCTCATCCCCCCATCTCCCCCGGGAGAAGGAAACGGCTGCCCCAAGGCATCTGCGGGAGAGGAGCCGGTGCACCCACGCCCCGAGGCGGCCCCATCCCTATCCCCGGCGCTCACCGTAGCTGTGCCCGTTCACGGAGCACTTGCTGAAGACCATGATGTTCTGGGTGAGGGTGCCGGTCTTGTCGGAGAAGATGTACTCCACCTGCCCCAGCTCCTCGTTGAGGGTGGTGGTCCGGGCCTCGGCTGGCGTCCGGCGCTTGGCACAGTACATCTTCTTGTCCCAGTTGATGAAGTAGCTGTGCCCGAGCCGGATCACCTCCACACTGCGTGGGGGGCACAGCCAGGTGTCACCGGGGAGGGCAGCACGCTCTGCTGAGCCAACGATGGGCACACGCACGCCCACCCCAGGCCCCCAGCCCCGGGGGCACCCTGGCACCCAGGGCCCCACGCTGCTTTCCGTCTCCCGCGCCCTTCCCCGGGGCTGGCCCGCACCCACTCCTGCCAACAGCCGCCACCAGGGACACGGAGGGGACAGCTCGCAGGGCTCCCCGAGCTTCTCACACACCTACGTGCCCCAAAACCCCCTCCCCAGCCCCCAGGGCAGACAGCAATGAGCTAGTGGGAGGGGTGGGGGCGACACGTTCTTACCTCGGGGCTAAGGGTGACAGAACCCATGCTGGGGAACGAAAAGAGAGAGAAATTAAAAGAGAGAGAGAAGGGGACAGTGCAGGAGCCTGGGAGCTGCAGGAGGGCAGAGCAAAATAACCAGCATGCAGCCAGGGCAGGGAGAGATGAGCAGCCAGACAGACACAGCCAGGGGGGCCCCGAGGGACCTGCAGGGCCTCAGGTCTTGGGGTATCCCCAAGGGCAGATGTGGCCCATCTCCAGGAGAGCAGCCCGCGCCCGCCCCGCGCACGCAGCCCTGCCCCGGGGTCTCCATCCCCGTCTCCCCTCCCCAGCCCTGCTCCTGGCGCCTGCCCCTCGCACGCCCACAGCCCAGCCCCACAGCCCCTGCCCTACCTCACGTAGAGCGAGATGGGCACCACAGTGTTGAGGATGATGATGTAGGACCAGAAGGAGAGGAAGCCGGAGAAGAAGGCACTGTGCACCCCCTCGTCCCAGGGCAGGTAGATCTGGAAGCAGACGCCCACCTCGTGCTCCCAGATGGCGTTGCCGATGGCCAGGATCACACCCATGCACACCAGGAACCCGAAGATCTGGGGACAGGAGGGGACATCAGAGCCCCAGCCGGGTCAGGGACGGGTTCCCCCCGAGCTCCCTCTCCACGCACCCAGAGCACCAGCGTGTTCATCAGCCGGTCGATGCTCGTCCGCTTGAATTTGGTCCGGCCGCTGTTTTGCATCAGCTTCGTGTCGGGACCTGGGGAGAGGGAAAGCTGTCGGTGGGTCCCCTCCTTCTCTCCCCTCCCCGGAGGGCAGCGGTGGCAGGCCGTCCCAGCCCACCTGCGAAGATGACGAGGCCGAAGCACCACTCCGTGTTGCGCAGGACGCAGCCCCGCAGCAGCATGTTCTGGTTGCTCAGGGGGTACTTGTTCTCCTTCCAGTACAGCGTCCCGCCGAACTTGTCCAGCTTGTTGTTGGGGGGCTCACAGATAACCTCGCCTGGACGCAGAGGACAGCTCAGCTCTAACACACCTTCCCCACCTGCCCAGCTCCATCCCAGTGCTCCCAGCACCCTCCCCAGAGACCCTTTTTGAGCCACGGGACTGCAGCATCACACGGATGGTCCTGGTCTCTCCAGGAGCAAGGCGGACCCAAGCCAAGTGACGGAGGGGGACACCCGAGAGCCGCCCCATCACAGAGCGCTGCTTTCAGGTACTCACCATCAAACAGGGCCAGCTTGCTGGTGTCACCCAGCTCCGAGGTCACGGGGATGGCTTGTCGCACCTTCATGTTGGTCTCTCTGTGGGTAAGGAGGCGTTGCGCAGGGTTAGCAACAGCCTGGCAGGGAGAAACTCAGGGATGCTCCCCAGTTTTGGGCCCCCAGCAGCTCCCACCCTGCCTTCAGCCTGATCTCACTCCTACCTCTTGCCTTCCCCTGCGACCCGTGGCCCAGGGATTGCCGGCACCCAAGGAGAGCGGGAGTTACCTACCCATCCAGCTCCGCGGTCTCTATGTAGCACAACCCATGGGGTTCACTGCTGGAGAGGAGGAGGAGGTCAGCCTGCCGGGAGAGACACGCTGAAGGGCTGCGCTGGCACTGGGGCTCCCCTCTGCCTTCCTCGGGGAAGCTCCTGGCCCTCCGATGCAGCCCTGCCCTACAGAAGCTAAGGCCAGCAGGGTCTCTGGGGCTGACTTGGATGCCATTGCCTGAAGTGCCCGTGTCAGACAAATCCCCAGACCTCAAACGCAGCCTAAATGCAACTTCCAGCCTCAGGAAACCCCGCAGTCTCAGCCCCAAGAGATGACAAAGGAGCACGAAAGCAGCGTGGGCAGAAAGACCCGTGTCCCCCGCGCGCTGCCCAGCCAGGGCCGTGCTCATCTCGGGGCCAAACTCACTGCCACGAACTGGTTGTTCTCCAACTTGATGATGTCCCCAACGCGGACGTTCATCCACTGCTCCTGCCGGAGGCTGCAGAGGGACAGCGGGGCGGCGTCACACGGGAGCCAGCAGCATCGCTTCCCCGTGCCCCTCCGGAGGGGGCTGCATCCCGCGAGGGTCCCGTGCCCCCTCCCCGGCGGCCCTGTCCCCGTGACACTCACACTCCACTGATCAGCACCTGAGACTGCCGGTTGTTCACCTGGTTGTCGCTCTTGTGGCGGAACTGGGCACAGAAGGGAAGAGACAGCAGCGTCAGCCACACTAGGGATGGGGTCCTGCATCCGCTGCCCCCCACCACCACCACCACAGCCCCAGCATCGCCTCCACCGGGCAGCACCGTGCACCCACCCCAGGCTCGCAGCCCCCCGCCCAGCCCCAAGTCCCTGTGCCCGACACAGGGCGAGCAGCCCCGGGGAGAGGGGCGCACGGGGAGCACTCACGTAGTCGTCGGTGGCATCTTTGACAGCTGTGATGGTTAAGACAAGAACCAAAGGCACGATGGTGGTGAACCAGGAGAGCGAAGAGATCTGCGGGATCAGCTGGGGACGGGGAGAGGGAGTTATAGGGCCAGGGCAAGCCCCGGCCCCACGCCACCAACCCTGCAGCTCCCCAGGGGCAGGACGTGCCCTGGGCCCCCGGGTGCACGGCCCGGGGAGGACAGCGCAGGGACCCCCGTCTCTCCGGGCCCCCAACACTCACCTGCAGGATGAGGAGGAAGAGGAAATAGGTGTTGGCCACTTCCTGGAACTGCTCGAAGAGGTTGACAGGCAGGAAGGTGACGATGTTGTACTTGGAGGTCTTGATGCAGTTGCTCTGAGGACGCAGCAGCCAAGAAGCGAGGCTCAGGAGTCGCCGAGGCCCCGCGGCTCTCAGCATCGCTCTGGGGCAGGGCTGCGGCACGGCTCACCCCCGATTTGGAGGCTCTGGATATAAACCCAGACCCCCGGCTCCTGCCCTAGTCCTAACGCTGTGGCATCTTCCTCGAGAAGCCGATTCCTCTGCCTCTGCCGCCAGCCGGTACCCGGGGCTGGCCTCCTCCTCCAGAGCATCCCAGTGGCTCCCAGTCCCCCCAGCGGCTCCCAGTCCCCCCAGCGGCCTCCCAGGCCCAGAGCCTCCAGGGCCTCCCAGGCGGCGAGGCCGAGGCAGGGCCTGGTCTGGAGCAGCCAGAAATAACCTCCAGCGTGGAGGGGGAGGCCAAGGTGAGCGCTGCCCCTCCCCCGGCCGCTCCGGAAGCTCGTTAATTAGCCAGACCTCGGTGCTCCAGGACCGGGGAGGGGGCGCAGGCAGATCTGGGGGGGGTCAGGACCCTGCTGGGGGCCGCGTAACCCCCTGCGAGCACAAGATGCCCCCCTCCAGCCCCGGCCCCGCAGCTCCAGGGCGTTAACGGCTGGTCAGCACAATTTCCTCAGGGACAAACACCTATTTTTAGTCCCAGCCCCCTGCACCCACCCGGTGGGCAACGCAAGGCCCGGACCCCAGACCCCCGAGCCCCCGACCCCGGCAGGAGAGCCGCGGGGGTGCTGCCGGGGCCCCCCACTCACCGCGTACTGGAACTTCTCGTTGTACTCCCGCGCGTTGGCTCGCACCCGCCGCTCCTCCTCTGCAACACAGCGCGTCCTCAGCCCCGCGCCCCCCGCCCCACAACTGCCCCCCGGCCCCACAACTGCCCCCTCAGCCCCAGAACTGCCCCCCTGGCCCCACAGCTGCCCCCCTAGCCCCACAGCTGCCCCCCCAGCCCCAGAACTGCCCCCCCAGCCCCAGAACTGCCCCCCCAGCCCCAGAACTGCCCCCCCAGCCCCAGAACTGCCCCCCCAGCCCCAGAACTGCCCCCTCTCAGCCCCACAACTGCCCCCCCAGGCTCTCCTATTACCCCCCCCAACTCACCTGCACCCCAAATCCCCCCTGGCCCCAAAGCCCCAGCCCTGTCCCTGCACACCGTGAGACCCCCACCCGGGCTGCATCCCCCCCCCTCAGCCCCGGGACCCCCGGCGCTGCGCCCCCGGGACCCCCGGCCCTGCTCTGGGCCCCCCCGGGCCCTGCACCCCCGGGACCCCCGGCCCTGCTCTGGGCCCCCCCGGCGCTGCGGCCCCGTTCCTCCTCCCCCTCCCTCGCACGTCCCCGCAGGCCCGGCCCGGTCCCGGTCCCGGTGCCGGTCCCGGCCCGGCCGGCACCCACCTGCCCCCCCGGGGCCCCGGACCCGCGGCCACTTCTCGGGCATCTCCCGGGGCACCGTCATGGCTGCGGGCCCGCGGCGCGCCCCGGCGGCGCCATCCCGCGCGGCCGGTGCCGGTGCCGGTGCCCCGGGCCCGCCCCGCCCCGCCCCGCCGCTGCGGGAGCCGCCGCGTTGCCGGGGCAACGACCGCACCGGGCCCGCCGCGGCCTACCGGGGCCCGCCGGGGCCTACCGGGGCCCGCCCCGCTCACCTGGGGCCCGGCGGGCCGCGCACCGCTCCATGGCCCGCGGCCCCGCAGCCCATGGGGAGCGGGCGGGCAGGGGCCGGGCCGGGGCCGGGGCCGGGGCCGGGGCCGTGGCCGCTGCGGCCCCGCTGCCGCTGCCGCCGCCTCAGCGCCCCATGGCCGCGGCGGCGCCGGTCGGCGGGCGGCGGCGGAAGTGATGCGGGGGCGGCGGGGAGAGACCGGGGAAGGGGGGGGGGACGGACCCCGGGGCACGGCGGGGAGCGGGGCTCGGGGGCGGCCGTCGAGGCCCCCACGGCCGGGCCCGACGGCTGTGACCCCCCCCTCTTGCCCCGTGCCCACCCCCCCGGTTCCCCCTCCTCCCGGTGCCCCCCCCTTTCCCCCCGCCCGGTGCCCCCCAGCACAGACACACGGTGCCCGCATCGGGGCTCCTTTATTGGGGCCGCGCCGCTGCCCGCTGTCACTTGTCCCAGGGCCCGGCTCCCAGGGGGATGGCGGTGCTGCTGTTGTCCCGCTTGGCCCCCCGGGCGCCGCCGCCGCCGTCCTCCGCCGGGTGGTGGAAGGCGACGAGGAGCTGGTAGAGCGCCGTGCCCATGGCCGCCCCCAGCAGCGGGGCCACCACCGGCACCCACCACCAGGCGTTGTCCCTGCTGGGGACCGGGGCAGCGTGGGCACGGGGGCGTCCGTGCCGCCCCCCCACACACACCCTTCGCCGTGTCCCCCCGTACCCACCTGAAGACCTCCGCGCCCCAGCCCGCCACGTAGGTGAAGAGCCGGGGCCCGAAATCCCGCGCGGGGTTCATGGGGCAGCCGCAGTTGGAGCCCATGGAGACCTCGATGGAGAAAACCAGCAGGGCCACGGCCACCGGCTCCAGGCCCTTGGGGACGCCCTTGTTGCGGGTGTCGGTGATGGCCAGGATGCCCACGATCAGCAGCGCCGTGCCCATCACCTGCGGGGCCGGCACGGCAGCTCAGCGCCACGGGAGCCAGCACCCCAGCAGGGAGCCGCGGGGCTGGCACCCACCTGGTCCAAGAAACCATTGGAGATAGAGAGGTACTCGGCAGGGTACGTGGCGAAGATGGAGGCGGTCTCCAGGGGGCCGGAGGCAGCGAGGGTCCCGTTGCTGTAGAACTGGATGGCGTCTGCGGGGCAGAGCCGGTGCACGCGTGCCGGTGACCCCTCGGTGGAGGGCACACGCAGAGCCAGGACCCCAGCAGCACACCCGCCCCGTGCACACCCTGTCCCCAGAGTGCCGGGGTGCATGTGGGTTTCTGCATACCATAGTACAGGGCGTAGACGGCTCCGGCGGCGATGAAAGATCCCAAGGTCTGCACGGCCGCGAAAATGGGAAATTTCCACAGCGGGAGCTGCCCCAGCAGGCACATGCAGAGGGAGAAAGCTGGGTTCAGGTGAGCTCCTGCAACAGGGGAAGAGGGGCTGGGAGCGGGGGGCCTGAAGGATCCAGAGCCGACAGCAGCCTGGTGCTGGAGGGGCGAGCGTAGGGAGCGCAGAACAGAGCCCCCGCAGCAGCGCAGGGACCCCAGCCTCACCAGAGACTCCCCCCGCTGTGTAGATGGCCACCATGACAGCCAGGGCACCCGCCAGGTAGGAGGTGAGGATGTTCCCCTTGGTCCCGGAGCTGGTGACCATCTGCGCCGAGCCGCTCAGCGTGATCAGCTGGGAGAGAGGGGCACGGCTCCACCACCGCCTCCACACCCCCGGCCCCTCGCTGAGCCCCTGCGCAGCACCCGTGGTCCCCTGCGCTGCGGCCACTGGCTGGACCAACACCACCCCGTGCCACGCGCTGCCCCGGTGCCTCTTCCCCTGCAGTCTCCGCGGTTTTGTGTGGTTGGGCGCGGGGCTCCCCCGTTTTCTGGGCTCCAGCTGCCCACGCGGGACAGGCCAGGCAGGGCTGCAGTTACTGCCCTCGCTCGTGTTTTCGATGATGAGGGAAAAATATTATCAGTAACTGAGTCATCTGCTTCTGCAGGGAGACGTCGGGGCTGGGGGGCGCTGGCAGAGCTGCGGTGCCAACGTTCACCGCTGCTGGATCCGTCCCAAGTGCCCAGCACAGCTCTGGAGCCCAACCTTTGCCTGCCTCGAGGCAGGAGGCATCAAGGCACGCGTTGCCCAGCTCTGCTCCCTCAGGCACACGTGGCAGCACCCGCTCCCTTATCACACCGGAGCGCCCGCAGCAGAGGGTGCATCAGGCGTCGTGGGACCAGGGTTCACGCCGGAGGTGAGGCGGGTTTGGGGTCACCGTCAGTCACGGCACAGCCACCCCCCCAGGCAGCCCCATCCCGTCCCCGTCCTGGGGCGCAGCACAGCCGCGCGGCTGCAGGACCCCAGCGGTGGCCGCCCCGCGCTTGGCCCCGTCCCCAGCCCACCCGCAGCCCCCGTGCCCCACTCACGATGAGCACGAAGACGGCCAGCAGCTCGGCCAGGCACTCCCGCAGGAGCTGGTTCTGGACGTGGAGCAGGGCCTGGGCCCTCTTCAAGAAGGACGGGGAGCCCATGGGGCCGGCCAGGCAGGGGCAGTGGCAGCAGCACCGGCTCCTTGTGGCATTTTATGAGCCCCGGGCTGGGGTGGATGATAACGCGCAGACTTTAAACCAATCAGGGCTGCGAGATGCAGTGGGGAGACGCCTCGCAGGGACCAGAGTCCCGCGTGGGGCCGTGGGCAGCAGCCGCGTCCCTGCTCCCACCCGTCCCTGCCTGCGGTGCTGGAGCCCCCCGAGGATTCCCCGGCAGCCGCGGGGCACCGAGTCCTGGCTTGTGTAAGTCCGCCCTGCCCCGCGTCCCGGTGTGGGAGCCTCCCCAGCTGGAGAGCCACTGCTTTCCTCCGCCGGGTCCCTTCCCAAGCCACAGCCGCAGGCAGCGCTAATGAAAAGGCCTTGGAAGTGCTCCCAGGGCCCTCGAGAAGGGCCCGGGGGAGGCGATGAAGTGGGCGGGGGAGGTGGGCAGGGAGCAGCGCGGGCACGGGGCCAGGGCAGAGGAGCCCCGTGGGTGTCTGCACCCACAGGGCAGCCCCCGGAGCTGCAGTGGGACCCCCACCTCCAAACCTGGGGGGGTCCCGGCCCACCCCGCGCCCGAAGGAGCCTCGCATGCCACCGTTAGCATAAATAGACTTTATTGCTCTGTACACATATACACGCTCGCCCCCAAAAGGCGGCGGTGCCCCAGAAGGGGGGGCAGCCCCCAGCGCAGCCGCTGCGTCCCAGCAGGACCTGACCCACCTGCAAGGAAAACGGGCGGTGAGAAGGGGCTGCGCCCGCCCCGGGCAAGGCCAGGCAGCCCCCCCGGCCCCCCCACGCCCCTCTCACGTACGGGGGCAGCTGCCAGGAGGGCAGGGCTACCAGCCGGAGAACCAGCGACGGAAGAAGGTGCCCAGCACGGACGAGGGGTCGCTCAGGGTGGGAGCGTGGAGCTCGTCTTGCTGCAGCCACGTGCCTGCGAACTGCGCCAGCTCCCCTGGAGGGCAGAGGGGGGGCTTGCTCGCAGGGCGCCGTCCCGCTCCCCTCACCCCTCCCGCGCCCAGCCCCCCTCGGCGCCCCACTCACGGTCATCCATGTTGAGCACCTCCTCGCGGCAGTCCTTGCCCGTCCCGTCCTCCTTGGTGGTGGTGATGAAGGCCTGGTCGCCCCTCCGGAGGGTGACGGTCGTCTCGCGGCGCCCGTGGCTGTCCTGCACGGTGCGGCGCTCCTCCACCGCCTGCACGGGGCACCCGCACCGTGGCACGGGGCACCCACAAAGTGTCACGGGCACTCACAAAGCATCATGGGGCACCCACACGGCGCCACGGGGCACCCCCGCCGTGGCACAGGGCAGAGCACACTCACCCCGTCAGGCAGCGTCACTTTGGTGACGGAGACGCTCTTGAAGTAGGAGCGGGGCTGGGGCTCGTCGGGCCTCAGGATGGTGCCCAGCCCCGCCGAGGACACCTGCGAGTCCAGATCTGTGGGGCGGCCGCGCGGTGAGCGCGGGGAAGGGGCGCCCGGCCCCGACCCCCCCCTGCCAAAGGCACCCCCCGCACCCACCTCGGTCCTCCCTGCGCTCCGGGGGGGCCGGGCGAGCGACCTCCAGCTGCAAGGCAAAGCCAGCACCGCTCACTGGAGCCCGGGGCCCGGGGTGGGGGGGTGCTCCGCCACCCGAGGGCCCCCCCCAGCAGGGCAGGGCCCCCCCACGCACCCCCGGGAGGGGGCTCCAGGGCCGGGCCGGGTCTCGGGCGCCCTCGGGGCCGTCCGGGTGCTTCAGCATCGAGTCGCGCAGCGGCCGCCCGGGGCCGGGGCCGGGCAGGGGGGGCTCTGCGGGGCACAACCGGGGGCGGGGGGGGTTGAGACCGGGCCTGGGGGCTCCACCGAGGCCCCCCCCGGTGCCCAGCCCCGGTCCCGTTCCCACCTATGGCCGGGGGGGGCCCGGCCCAGGCCCCCCCGAAGACGCCCAGGAGCTCGCCCGCGTCCCGGAGCAGCTCCTCCAGGCCGCCGGGGCCGAAGCCGAAGCCATCGGGGGGCGGCGGCCGGGGGGGGCCCTCGGCGTCCTCGTCTCCGTCCTCGTCCCGCGGCGCTCCGCCGAACAGCGGCTCCCGGGGCCTGCGGGGGGGGGGGGGGGGGCGCTGAGACCGGGAAGGGGAACGGGGGGAGTCTGGGGGGGGGTCCCGGGCCCGTCCCGGTACCTGCGGCCCCCCGGGAGCCCGAAGAAGCCGCGGAAGGCGTCGTAAAAGCTCATCGGGCCCGGCCGCGAAGCGCCGCAGCCGCAAAGCGCCGCCGCCGCAAAGCGCCCCCGGCACCGGCACCGGGAACGGGAACGGGGCCGGGACAGAGCTCGGGGCCTCCCCGCAGCCCCCCCGCCACGGCCCGGCCCGGCCCCGGCGCTGCTGGGGAGGGGACGGGAGCGGAGGGGGCCTGGGGCCTGCCGGGGGGCGCAGCCCCGGTAGCGCACCAGTAACACCAGCAGCCCCAGTAGCACCAGTAACACCAGCAGTCCCAGTAGCACCAGCAGCCCCGGTAACGCCAGTAGCCCCAATAACACCACACCAGTAACACCAGCAGCCCCAGTCACACCAGTAACAGCAGTAACACAGCGGCCACCCCAGCAACACCACCAGCAGTCCCAGTAACACACCAGTAACCCCAATACCACCACCAACAGCCCCAGTAACACAGCAGTAACCCCAATCACACCAGTAACCCCAATCACACCACCAGCAGCCCCAGTAACACCAGTAACCCCAGTAACACCAGAGCGCGGCCCCCGAGGCAGGGGGAGCAGGGCCAGGCGGTGACGTCCCTGTGCTGGGAGCCCGGGGGGCCCGAGGGGAGAAGGGTCCCACCGGGGGGAGCCCAGGGGGGCCGGGGCCAGCGCTGCCCCCCCCGGGGCACAGGGAGGGATGAGAAAGGACACACGTCGCTTTGTGATCTTTATTCTCTTCAGTAAATAACCCCCACGGGGGCTGCAGTTGAAGTGAGCGGTTTGAACTGAAAAATACAAGATCTGGACTGCATAGAAAAAAAAAAAAAAAAAAAAAAAAAAAAGACCAAAAGTAGAGGAGAAGCAGGAGATACTTACAGCGTGCAGGGGGGGCAGGACCTGCGCTCGGGGCCCGTGGAGGGAGAACAGAAAATGGGGGGGGCCCTCCCCAGCTCCTGGGGGTGGTCGCAGAGAGCAGCGGGGCGGGGGTACGGAAATGAGAGAACTACAGGACGGCGTGGGGTTTTTGTTTTTATATACAAGACACATTTATCCATTAAATTTAGAACACGGTACAAAAAAAACACTTCAACTAATTCATCTTACAATGCTGTTCATATCAATTACTGTTCTTATTCCTAATAATAAGGGGGTTTGCTGTAGGCGACTCGCAGCTTCCACTCCTTTGGATCCGAGAGGTTCTGGGGCAGCAGGAGGTGCGGGGAGGGGGAGGAGGGAGAAAGGAGTAAAAACCAAAAAAGGCCCCTACGGCAAACGATTCAGAATCTGAATGCAGAGAGAGGAGGAGGAGGAAAAAAAAAAAAAAAAAAGAAAAAATACAAATTCTATATTACATACAACAGGAAAGGTGGCTGAAAACAGACAACGCGGAGCCGCCTGCCGGCCCGCCCTGCCCTGCCCGGGGGCCGTGGGGGCCCGGGCACTGCCCCGCGCAGGGCGCTCTCCTCCCCGCATCCGTCGGCGTCGGCTCCGTGGGACTCATCCGGAAGCAAGTGGTGGGCGAGGGCCGCCCCGGCCTCAGTTGGCGCCCCAGCTGTAGCTGTTGTAGGCAGACTTGTTGGCCTGGGATTTCTGGGGGATGGAGCTGCCTTGGCTGCGCTGCCCGGAGCCGCTCTGCGGGGAAGGGGGGCAAGGAGGAGAAGCAGAGGGTTAGCACGGGGGCGCGGGCGCTGCCATCCCTGGGGTCCCAGCCCCGGGCAGCTCCGCAGGGTGACGCTGGCACCGCTGGCCCCGGGCGCTGCGGGCTACGGCTCCTCGCTGACCCGCCTCAGCCCAGCGCAAAGCTCCCCGCGGCCTCCGGCACCAGGGGGCACGGGCTGCCTCCCGCACGGGCAACCGGAGACCCTGGCGCCGTGCCGCTGTCCCCCCCCCTTGGTGCCGTCCTCCGGAGCAGTGGCGGCAGCAAGGGCCCCGGCCGCACCGCGGGGGGAGAGAGGGGAAGGGGATGAGCACGGGGGTGTGTGTCTGTGCGCGCGGGTGTGTGTGTGTGCACATACTGACTGCGGGCCTCTCTCCTCGCCTGGCGGGGCCACGGGGCGGGGGGGAAGGAGGGGGCTACGTGAGCCTGGGGGGCCTTAGGGGCGGGGGGAGACCCCAGGGCAAGTGCAATGCATTATCAGAGAGGTTCATTACCTGATCTTCCTGCTGGCGTTGGCAGCACAGTATCATCTGCAAATATGGAAGCTGTTGCAGTACCAGGATATGTAAAATAAAGGGACAAACTATGACAATAGAAATCCACGGTTAGACCTGAAAGCTACGGCGGGGTCGTGGCTGTGGCGAGGAACCCCTTTAACTGCCTTACGGCCTGCGGAGCCGCCACTCCGAGGACCGGGGAGGTCAGGACGGACCAGGCATGTCTGCGTGAAGGGGCACTACCCGACCGTACCTGGTACAGCCCAGCAGCAAGGGGCTGTGCCGAGTACCCCCCAGCGGAGCGCACCCCGGGGCCTTCCTCACCTCGTCCTCATCGGCCCTGTGTGTATGTGCATGTGCGTGTCACCGCGTGTCCGCATGTGTCCGCTGCGGGGCGTGAGGGAGGGAGGGAGAGGGGGGGCCGGGGGAGCGAGAGCCCTAGAGATACCCCAGCGAGGGGTATAGGTACCCCTGGGGCGGGGGGGCCGCTTACCTGCCCGTCCTGCTGCAGGTGGTGGTGGAGGATCTGCGAGTGGGGCTGCTGATGCGGGGTCAGGATGTGCATGAAGGGGGTGGGGGGGTACGCCGCCGCCGTCGCCGGGTTGATGGGGCCGCCGCTGCCCAGCGCCGAAGGCAGGTTGAAGGAGGCTGCCGGGGTTCCAGTGTGAAATCCCTGCTTCTCGAAGGATTGCTGAGAGGGAGAAACCAACGGCGGAGTAAGGCCAGGCACCGGGACGCTTCCCCTTCCCAACGCAAGTCATTGGCAAGGGAGCCGGTGCCTGGTGCAGAGAACGGACCGATTCTCTACCCACAGCCCTCCCTGGGCTCAGAATTGCTTTAAGTGCGGGAAGGCCAAGCGTTTCCCTTCTCCCTGTCCATGGGCTCCAAGGGGAGACCCCCCCTCACCCAGGGAGGCAGTGCCTGAGCTCCCCAGCAAAGCGGCGCACGGCAGGCACCCACCTGAGTTTTGGAGTAGACAGAGCCCGAGATGTCCGGCACGCCTGTGTTACTGGATGTCACAGATACACCTGGGGAGAAGGAAACACCAGCCTTAGGGTTCAGCAGGAGCTGCTGCTGGCAGAGCCAGCACCAGGTGGCAGCGAGCAGCCCGGCGATCTGCCAAGACTGGGAGACATCCCCCAGGGAGCAGAGCCTTGGCAAGGCCAAGGTGCAGTGTGCCAGCACGAGGGCAAACTCTCTCGCTCCGAACAATGGTAGTTTCTGAAAGCATCCAGAAAAAAAAGTCAGGGGCCTGTTGCCACTCAGAGAAACACAAATTCCTGAAAAGCTGAGAAAAGAACTCTGAGAAGAGCTGAGAGGATGCAGCAAATTAAACAACCCCCCAGGCATGATGCACTGGCAGGAAGGGCCTGCGAGCTCCTTGGCCACGAAACAGGCAACGGCATGTGAAGGCGACTCAACTGTAGGCTGACAGGGCCGGTGCCTTTTAACAACTGGCAACGCGGACACACAGCCCGCACTTGGTGCTTGGTGTTTCTAAAAGGTGGGGATACAGAGAAAAGCCTCTGCAATCATTTAAGGCATGCAAAAAGTGTTGAAGATTTGAAAGACTCAGGTTTTGCTTCCTCAGAAAGTTATTTCAGGCGACCTGTCGCAGAGCTGAAGTATCTTTGTGATGAGAAAACAGTCCTAAAAGGTTCTCAGTCCTAAAAGGTTCTAATGCAGTGGAAAAAGGCAGCACAACTGGAATCTAGAGGCTGGAAGACAGATCCAAAAGCAGGCCCTTGACAATCAGCCAGACGCTGACCAGCGAAACAAGACAAGCAGCAGGTTCACCGCCACCTTGCGTCTTAGAATCGAGACAGGACACTTCTCTAGAAACATGCCAAGCACAGGAGTCAAACAAGTTCCCAGGCTCAGATCTGCAGTAACCGTTGATTTATCGATCACATGTACGTGGCAAAATAATTCAATTCAGTGACTTCGGCTCCAGTATGAGCCAAGGCCCAGCCGTGCAGCTGCGAGTCTCAGAGGAGGGCATGAAATGCTCTGTGCTCCTCAAACCCACACCAGGCCTCTGAATGCCGAACAAGCCTGGGCCTCCTCCAGGAGAATCAAACCACACGTGAGCTGTGCTGAGGCCATTTCCCCTTCTGGATGCTGCTGATGTGAAGGCAGCGGTGCCCTCACGCAGTCAGGGAGACTGCGAACAAGCCCCACAATAAGGACTCTGCTGATGAAACGATGCCCGGCCAGGTCTCTTACCAGCGCTGTATCCGTGGGAGC
Source organism: Anser brachyrhynchus (assembly GCF_964034855.1). Taxonomy (NCBI): domain Eukaryota; kingdom Metazoa; phylum Chordata; class Aves; order Anseriformes; family Anatidae; genus Anser; species Anser brachyrhynchus. The sequence goes on along the minus strand of NC_137721.1, from coordinate 3,295,308 downwards.
CATAGCCGCTGGGCTGCTGGAAAGGGGTCGCTGATGCGTTGACGCTGACATTCACACCATGCTGCTTGGAAGAGGTAGGAGCAACCTAAAGAAAGGAGAGGAAACGAGTGAGAAGCAGTTCTGCTGAGGTGTTCTCCTGACCCAAATGCCAAGCCCTGCCTACGGGGAACTCACAGGGAACACGGCGGGCCCGTACTGGAAGGTGCTCGGGAGCCCTGGTACCCCTGTGTAGTACGGCAGACTGGTGTAACTGTAGCCAGGAGGCAGCGCTGGGTTCAGGAACGTCTGCTGCGTGGTGTGGTGAGTCTGGGTCTGGCTCTGCTGAGGCTGGGCCAGAGTCGTTGCAGGAGCGGGGGAAGAGGCATCACCTCGACCGAATTTTGTTAAGTCACCTGGAACACAGATGAAAGGAGAGTGAGGAACAGACATGCCAAATCCTGGCCCACTGCAGCTCATCAGGAGGCTGTGTCACCTCTGGGCTAACAGTGACACGGGCCAACCCCTCCTGCTGTGCAGGCAAGCCCTCAGACCGCAGCGTGACGTGCCAGCCAGGTACCAGTGAGGCTGTGCTGCTCGCTGCTCGCCCACCCCTTGCTCCACTGACAGGCAGAACTTCAGCAGAGGAAGGAAACCCAGAGCAGCTGAACCGAGGTGCTGCAACGCCCGACACCAGCCCACCTCCAAGGCCTGCATAAGCCCCGCTGCCGGCCGCCTGCACAGGAGCAGGGCCGGGGCGCTGGAGCGTCCCAAGTTCCCTCTGTGCATCGACAGCGACCCCGAACACTGCTCCCCCCGAAGCAGCCCCAGGCAGCCGGGGGGCCCTGTCCTCCCAGCAAACAGCTCTTTGAGGAGCTGAGCCAAATATCTTCCAGCTGAGGATGTGTGAATGGCCCTTTTTACAAGCAGGGCTCACACCTCCCTCTTTCTTGCCTGGTGGCACTGAATCAAATGTCACTGCGGAGGGCCAGCAGCCCGCAGGGAGTCGTCGGAAACCTCGCTTCCTCTCTCCCCTGTCTGGACTCGGCTGCGGGGAGCGGGGAAGCCTCCCTTTGCCCTTCTTTAGGAGCACCTGCTTGGCTCCTCCACGCAAACACTCTCCCTATTCAGGGCTCACACAGTAAAGCCAGTGAATTTCTCAGCGCTGCCCCAGCTCACAGGCAAGGCCAGGGTAGCCACACACATTAATTACCATCGATGCTAACTTGGCAAATTATGCAAGCAGCAGCCCTGCGCTCTGAGCTTGGGATTTCAGCCTCAGCACGCCAGGCAGAAGCACTTCTGCACAAACAAGCTCCCGCTGAAGCAGGGGAGAAGCCGTGCTGGAAAAGGAGCGATCCACAAAGTGCAGCAATTCCCAAAGCATGTAGAGGCTCAGAGCAACTGCTGCTCACAGGCCTCCTTTCTCTAATTCACCCAGTGAATCAGCAGTTCAGACAAACAGCACCTTCCAAGGTCAGGGAGAGATCAACCACCTGCTGGGCGTTTAGTTTAAATCTGACAGATCCCAATTGCCCTTCTTCCTCTCAGACTGTTGCACGGTTTAGAAACCAAGTCTCTCCAGATATTCCATCCCTATTTTCTTTATATTTTCACTCCAAGTGCCTTCAAAGCAGTGCTGACTGCTTAATCTCTGCCTTGCCTGAAAAGCAGCTCCCCAGTTTTATGCTGTACGGGTACTTCCAGCCCTTCCTCACTCCCTTTCCAACAGCCCCATCATCTCCCACATCCCCATCCTCCTGGTAACACGCCTCCACATGACCAAAGACGGGAAGAATTCAGCTGGTGAGAAGAGTGCTCCAGACCAAAGGCAGGGCGGGAGCCTGGGGCTGACGTAGCTCCAGTGGACCACGGCACGGGGAACCACCAAGCAGCAGTGGTGTGTTTGGCAAGAACACCTGAGCAGACACACAGCCAGCTCTGCCTTTTCCCCTACCAGAGTACGGATTGCTGCTCAGGCTGCCATCTCTTCCAGTCAGCGGGGTGGTGGGCGTAGGGAACGGGATGCTGTAGTAATCCTGAAGGATAAAAACAGAGGAGAAGCAGCTTTATAAGCTCTGTTCTAATACGAAAAGCAGCATCAAGTGGAAAACGGGGATTTCCGGACTGCAGCCACTAGCTGTGTTGGAGTACGGCAGTTCAATCAGTCACATCAAGGCTGATGACAGCCTGCAGCAACCCCAGGTTTTTATTGCATGCACCGTCCCCCTCGTCTGGCTATTAGAAGAACCAGATAAGGTCTACTGGTGTGCAGTCCTTAAAATGCCTGGATTTTCCCCACCACTTCCCAAGTGACATACATCGTATTTCTAAATAAAAAAATCAGGTTCAGAGGTATCAGGTATCTACAGGAGCTCCTCACTCCACTGCTGGACACCACAGCTCTGCCTGCAGCAGCGCACGTGGTCCCTAGCCCCCCACCAGCACTGCTCCCTGAACTAGTGCAATCAGTTCCCGAGTGCGAAGGAGCAATCGATTAACTCCTCCCTAGTGCCAAAGAGGTGCATCCACTCGGCACCCCGTTCTGCCAGCTCTTCAATTCTTCCTCGCAGCCTGAGGGGGCTGTGCACCCGGGGCATGCAGCACGGGCAGCTGTTAGGGAACATGGAAGCGGTCTGTGCACGTCAGCCTTCAGTACTCACCAACGGGAATCTCGTCTGGAGCATTTGCAAGTCATCATATCCATACACCTGTGGCTAGAAAAAGAGCAGATGATGTTAGGGACACAGATTAATTTAATTTTACATTCAACATTCAGACGAACATTGGATAAAGCCAGATCAGAGGTTACACCAGCTGCGGACAGTCAGCATTCGCTACTGCAAGACTGATGCCGCAAAGAGTTTCTCCAAGCTGCTCAGAGGAAGAGAGCACCAATGCCTAGCACCGCTGCCTCAGACTGCAAAGGCACTCAACAATTCTCCTCTAGAAGTTAGTGCAACACTGAAATATGCCTTCACCTTCAAAAGAAAGCCGTGACATAGCCCTAGCCTCTGTGGCAGTTGTCTCCCTTGTTCTGTTTTCTGTCATAGCACATTGCTAATGCAGCTCCATACTTTTATGAGCCTCTGACTTTGGCTGTTGCTCCCCAAAGGCTGGGAAGGCCGCAGAGAATGGACAGACAGAATCTGCTCTGTGGTGAGCAGCTACAGCCCCTTACCCACAAGGGTACACGGATTTCCTCTGCCACTACCTAGGGAGCAGCAGGTCCAAACTTCCTGGCCCAGGCTGCCCTGCTGGGCTGCTGTTACCAGCTTTAGCTCATGCTGTGAGCCAGCTAAATCTGCCTGGCCATCTGGTGGCAGGTTTGGTTTCACTGCTGCACTCCGTCCCTCCCTGCTAGCTGAAGGCTGAACTAGGAAGGCCCTCGTGGCACGAGGTGGTCGTCCCACTCACCGGATAGGCGTGTAGCAATCCTGGAGCCATGATGTATGGGTTAGGCAACAACGGTGGGACTCCAGGAGGGAGATTTGGAGGGGCTTTTCCTGAAGAAGGAAGAGAAAGGAAGAGTCACACAGTGAAGCACACAGCAGCAGAAGCTGTTTCTTTGTGCCTCCCCTCATTCAGCAGTACCTGGGAACGTACCTGATGTCGTTGCAACGGAGCTGCGAGTCGAGGCTGTCACCGTGGAGTTACTGCTGAGGCTGAGGCCCAGGCTGCTGACACTGCTGAGACTGGATGAAACGCTGACGACTGGCGGGGCAGCTGATACCGTGCTGGAGGAGGTGGAGAAAGTGCTAGCAGAAGAATGGAGGCTTGCTTCACTCTCCACACTTGTGTGCTGGGGAAGGAAGAGAAGAGAGTGAGGGAACCAGGCTGATGTAATTGGCTGCAGAAATCCTGCAGGATGTGTGCAGAACATCGCGCAGCTCTGCCTGCTCCCAGACATTCCAGACAGCCTGCAGTGAACTCAGCTGCTGCAGGCTACAAAGAAACCTGCTCTGCACCTGGCCTGAGACCAAAGTCCTGAGGCAGCCAACCCCTAACGCTTCCAAGCCACTCGCGCTGCTGTGTCCCAACGCATCGAGCTGCTGGGAGAAGCAGGACTGAACACCATGCCTGCAGCGAGGAGAGTTATTCTGTGGCAGAAGCCAAGAGCACAGGGCTCTACTGCAGGAGCTCCAGCAGTAAATGTTTGAACGGCGACACTCCAGAAGCTACAAATTTGCTCTGACATCTCGTTGCAACTCCGTGCCATTTTTAAGATCTACTACAGGCTTGAGAGAAGCTGCTATTATGTCTGAAACAGGCAGGGGGACAAAAGCCTTAAGCCAGGGGTGCACAGACAGCATCTGGACAGCAATAGAGGAGTGCACAGTGCTCGAGCACACCCAGACTCACCAGAAGAGTTGAGGTTGACGTTCGCCCAGAGGACGTGGATGAGGACAGACTGTTCTGCTGGGTGGGTAACGTACTGCGGAGAGAGGAGAAAGGCTGTCAAGCCGAGGTGCAAGAGTCTTCACTTGTAGCACCAGGCCAGATCCCATTCCCCACCTATGCTATGTGGTGAAAAAGTACATCCCCTGATGAGACACAGATCACATCCAAAAAAACCCCACGAGGCCTAGCTGCATCAAGGTGCATCCCAACACAGCCAGCAGCTCCCAGCCCAGGCCTCGAGCTGGCAAGGCTTCCCAGACAGAGCACCTGCACCACCCTAAAGGAAAGGGCCTGTCTGCCTCCTGAGTGGAAGGACCTCCAGCCCCACAGTCACTGCTCTCATCTAACTCCGGATACTTAAAATTTGTTGTTGGGGCCGCTGCAACAGCCGACCAGCTCTAGATGGACCCAGACCTCTTCGAGGAGGCGCCTTGGGATGGGACGAATCATTTCAACCCATCTCCCCCTCCCCACCGCACGGAGCCCGTACAAGACAGACTTGGATGCTTTGCCTCCCTAGAAATCCACCCCGTGCGCTCACCTGCTGAGCTGGGCGGTCGTTGTACTGGGGAGCTCCTCGCTGTGGCTCAAGCTGCTGAGAGCTGTCGAGTGCTGGCTGGCTGTTGTCAGCAAGGCCGACGCAGACACCCCGTCGTTGAGAGGCGCGATACTGGGAGCAGAGGGGGAATCGGACTTGACTGCGGGGCCTGTAGCACCTGTGAACAAAGAGCTCTGGGTTAGGGGCAGCTCGTAGAGGACAGTTCAGTGGCAAGGATCAGCAAAGGTTCATCCAGGGGAGCAGGGAGGTCTGGGCGTCTCAGTGCTGCCAACCAGTTCCACACTTGTGACAGCGTCACTGTGTTGTGTGTCTCGCTTTGCCCCAATACCCCCATAGGGCCAATGGCTCTGCAAAGAGCTTCAAGCCCTGCCAGTGAGGAGCTTTTCACAGAGTAATTATTGTCATCAGGGAGAAGATGTGAGGGCTGACTCATCAAGGATTTCATGGAATCACCAGCAGAAGGCTGAACAGTTCCAGGTAAGCAAACAGTGTGAGTGGCAGCGTTTAGTCCAGCACGGGAGGGACTTCCTATTAGCCCAGGTGAAGCTTTTCATCCAAAGCACAGAATCCCAGCACTACAAGAGGCCCAGGACACCCACGGCACTGGCAGACTCACCTTCAACGGCCTGTGTGGTTTGTAATGGCGTGGGTTGTACGGAACTGAAACCATTCTGAGGAAAAAAAACAAAAATAAAAGAGTATTGGGCATCGCAGCTGCTCATTTCCAGAGGCAGATCTAATGTCAACCCCTGCCCACACTCCCTCCTCAGCTATGAAAAAGGGCACGCTACCAAATGCCACCAGACCACACTGGGTTCAGTCCCTAGCTCAGCTAGTCCAGCACCAACGTGAGCCCCAAGCACATTTGAGACACATGCGAGAAGTGTCTCTGCTGCTGGCAGTTAGGCTGCCTCAACATCCCAAACGCAAGCTAGCCAAAAATCGACGTTGCTGAACCTGTGCAGCACGCGAGAATCAAACCCTGCAGATAAAACTAAATCCTTAGCCCGAATGTCACTCTGCTGCAGGGTAATTATGCGCGACACGAAACATGGCCCGCAATCCACTTAACCTCTGCTAACCCCACTGGCCCAGCCCCAGGTAAGTCACGTAACTGAGGGCTCCGGTACCAGCCAGCAGAGCTCTCACCGGAGGCCACACGCCACGGGGTGAGGCTGGAGGATCAGACACGCTCGCTCAACCACTTGGCTTCCCCCAAGGCAGTGCTTCGTACCACACTTGCCCAGCAGAAAGGATGAGCGAAGCTGTTTGCCTACCTTGGCCTGGGTCAGATCTTTCTGGGGCGAGGAGGAGATGGAATTTGGGTATCGCCTCGTCTGGGTGGATCTCTGTTCGTACAGTGGTCCCTGAGCGCTGTTCTGGGAGGTAAACGTTGCTGTCTGTATTGTGCCGCTCTGGTAACCAGACTCCTGGCTTTGATTGGACGAAATTGTGGATGAAGATTCACTACAAAGAACAAAAAGGTTTCGTTTTCCTCCAAATCAGCCCCGTCTGCGAGCTGCTGACACAGACTGCAGGCTCGCTGTTTCAAGTCTTCAAAATAAAGAGCCCCAAGCCCTGGCACAGAGGAGCCACACAACGCAGCCAAGGGCAGGAGCAGACCCAGGAAAGAGCTGACCCCGCTGCAGGAGGGTGCTGGCACCCAGCTGCAGGCTCACCTCACGCTGCTCTGCTCCGGGTGACATTTCATGAGCTGTCACCACTCAGGTCCCAGCACTCAAGGGACCAGATACCGAGTGGCAGCCCAAGAGAAGATGGGAGAAATTTGTTTTGGCCACACATCAGCACCTGTAGGTACTCCTCCTGCACCACGTCCCGGTGTGCCAGGCAAAAACCCATAGAAAGCACACGGAACCTGCTCACCAGGAGCGAGGAGGAGCTGGGCTGGGGATTCCCCTCCAGCGTTTCCAGCAGACCAATTTTCTGCAGCAGGAATCCTCTGCTTTCTGTGCAAGCACCCGAGGCCAACCGGTCACAGAGCTGCCCGAAAGCCTGCTGGCAACTTGCGCTTTGCTGTTGCATACCTTGTCCCCCCTTTGCGACCACGGGCAGGGTCAGAAAGGGTCTACTAGCATGCAGTGTGACTGCAGCCCACAGGGCGAGCTGCTCCCTGCTCGGATCAATCCCCCCTTTCCTCAGGGGGGTCCTCACCTGGCGGTGCTGGTGTACAGGCTGCTCGGGGACTGGCTAACGGCGGCGCTCGTGGTGGGCGTCGATTCGTACTCCGCCAGAACAGGCTCCGAACCAAACTGTAATGCCCCAAACTGCAGGTTTAGCCCTGAGATATCTGCTGAGCCAGGCATTTCCACCGCAAGTGCAGGAATCTGCAAGGCAGGGAAAACAGAAATGCTCAGTCACTCCCCGGGATAAGCACAGAAAATGACTTCAGCTCCCCAAGTCCCACCGCACAGCGGTGGCTCACATCCTCTGAATTACTCTGTGCAACCCAGGAAGGCAACTTGTCTCCATCGGCCCCCCCTCCAGCCCCCCAAAGAGCCAACGCCAACCCCAGGAAGGCCAAGAGCAGCCTCTCCCTCAGCCGGCAACACAACGCCTCCTTCCCACCATCGCTGTGCACCTTGGATGTTAACGACGCTTTTTTCTTTTGCTGCTTCAGCTTCTGCTGTGCTGGCTGGGGACTGGAGGACTGGTTGTCTGAGGAGCCCGGGGACATTTGGGGAACGGGATTGGTTTTGCTGGGCAGCGGCGAAGAAGGGGGTGCCGGCACGGTCGTGGAGGCAGTCACCACGGGCTGCTTCTCCTGCATGAACACTTCGATCATGGTTGAAGTTGACGTGAAGGCCTGACGCTTGGTGAAGGGACTATGCACAGAAGAGTCCGTCGGGTTCTTGAGATCTGCCGGGGGCAGAGAGCTGAGTTAGGCTGCGTTTCCGTAAAACGGAAGCAAGTTCTGACATTTCTCACTATCAAGAAAAATAAAATCACTTCACACTGCGCCTCCTGGAGCCCCTTAAAATGAGAGCGCAGAGAACCCCAGCACCCCTACTCCTCACTTTGCACTCTCACCACCATCCATGCTGCGACTTTTAAGCCCCTGTCCCCAAAACGTATTCCATCACCTCCAGGGGACAAAGCAAGCTTGGACAGCAGAAGTCCTCCATCCTCCTAAAAAGCCAGACTTTAACGTCCCTTTTGTGGAGGCACCGCATGCCTGCCTGGCACGGGCTTGGCAGTGTTTCCTTCCCCTTCTCTGCCAACATTGCTGCGTTTCCTTGCCTGCTCCTTCCCCTGCAAACGCAGGGCACCCTGCGAGCAGCACCCCCAGCCTCAGGACCACCCTCCTCTGCCGAAAGCAGCCAGGAGCACAGCCTATTAATACTCAGCTCCTATTCCCTCCGACGCTCCTCTGTGGCTCCTTGTCTGAAAAGATCGGGAGCTGCCAACACCGACTGCAGCTAGGACAGGGCTCAATTTTTCTTCAGCTTAGATTTGAACCACAGCCATATCTCTCCGGCAAGAAATGAAATGCACGATCGGAAAGAAACGGCACTGGTACCCAACCGCAGTATTTCTGAGATTCGGGCCTGTAGGGCTCAACATCTCATCTGAAAAGCACGAGCCTCTCTTAACTGGCGTTTACCCCTTCGTGCCAGCCCAGAGGCAGAATTACTTCTTGGCATTTAGCAGTCACCAGAATCACATTCCTTTAAAAGATGCATCAGGTCAGCAGCGAGACGAGACTGACAAGTGTTTGTGTTCAGGAAGCGTTTGCTGGAAGCACCTACTTGCAGATCTCCTGTTACACAGCTTTACACCCAGCAGTAGTTCTGCGCAGCGAGGGGCTTGGGAACCCCAGATCCCCGGCCCCGAGGCTGCCTGGAACAGCCAACAGGCTGCGGTTTGCCTGCTCCCCGTATAAAGGGAACGGGGAAAGGCTCAGATGCACTATTACACTTTACTCTTGTCAGGGAATGCCTTATACAAACTTGCACCTGTGGCTCTTTTAATTTCCCCAAGCTAAAGTTAACTTGGTTGCGAACTTGAGGGGCATTTGGTCAAAGGGTTTGAACATCTGTTCCTCCTCCGAATCCCTCACCCTGCTGTTCGCAGCACGCTTCTGCGGATCTGGGAGAACACAGAACGCGTCCCCCGTTGAGGACCTAAGCTGCTTTTCCTTACCGTACTGCACGAGAGACGAGGTCTGCGTAGTGGATCCCAGGTCCCAGGAGGAAGCAGTGGTGCTGCTGCCAGGCTGGGTGTGCTGAGCAGCCAGCTGAGCCAGAGCCTGGGCTGTCTTGAACTGCTCCAGGAACTGAGAACCCGTGGTACTGCTGCCTTTGGCCTCCCCGACATCTCCGAACCCTTTCCCCAGCATGCTCACCTGCAATTTCAACAGTGAAACAAAGTCAGCATCTCCCCTGCCTTGGAACTTGGCTCAGAGGACAGGCACATCTCCTAACACAAGCCCGAACTCTCTGCACCCTGCTGCTTCTCGCCGAGTGCCTCGGTTTAACAGCCCTGAGCTCCAGGTACACAGACACCATCGGCAAGGAGGCCTCACACTTGTCTCACAGCTTTTATCACGCTCAAGCCCAGGTAACTATCTATTGCCTAGCCCACTGCATCGTGCAGTGTCCTGGAGGCTTTCAAAGCCAGTTAACAGACAGATCTTTAAAAACATACTGAATTATACACACGCACTCGGCTTCACCAGACAGGACAGCCACCACTAGAACTTGGCTTTTCCGTTGGGGTAGGTCAGGAAGGGGGCTCAGAACCACTTCATCATTTAACGCACAATTTCTTCGCTGAAGTTATATGACAAAGCATATTCCCAGGTCTGCGCACACCAATTCAGATTCAAGACCTCCTCTCTTCACCCATCAGCGCAGAGGTGCTAGCACTTCACCCCACACCAAACCCCCAGCCAGTTCCAGGTCCCTAACCGACGAACTTGCAAGCCTCTGGATTGCAAGAGTTTCTCCTTTCCTCTGAGCAGGAAAGAGGAAAAGTTGCAAGCCCGGCAAGGGCAGCAGGGCAGGAATGATCCCATTTATTTCTAAGTAAGCAACGGGTTGCATGCTTCTGCTTACAGCAGAGTGGCAAATCACCCAAGTGGAAGACTCTGCCACACGAAGCAGACAGGTCTCAGAACTGGAATTTCCCACGTGGCCCAAATGCAGGCAGAGAGCGGCAGGGAAACCAACGTTTGTACAAGCCCGCACGCTGGCAGCGAGCGGCATTTCCTTACCATGCTGTGGTGAGAGAAGGAGTTACCGGAGGTTGGCTGGGCCATGGCACTCTGCTTGGAATTGCTGAACACCAGCGGCTGGGCCAGGGAAGGAGCCTGGGATGACTCCAGGTTTGTTGACTCGTTCTCCATGGAAGAGGGAGTCTTTCCTAGCAGTACTGCAAGGTCGATTCTGGTTGAAGAAAGAAGACAACCCGCTGAGGTGAACAGGAGCTGTCACAGCCCTTGCCTTTACTACAGCAGCGTGCTACCTCCAGCCACGCGATTTGTGCTTTTTACTTTGAACATCCAATGAATCTGCAGAACTTTAACTCACAACTGCCACTAGCGACCTCCAAAGGACAGAGACTAGGCAACATCCTGCACAGCCTTCTGTTTACATCACGGAACACATACCTTTAGCACTGGCAAATGCCCCAAAATCTGAAGAACCAGTGGCAGAGCCTAGAAGAATCCTGTAATCCAGACCTTCTAACTCAACTTCTACACTTAAATACGTATTAGCTCATTCAGAGCTGCTGCATTTTTATCTAGTTGGCAAGGTTTAATCTCCAAAAGCAAATTGCTCTGAGACTTGGGTGCCACTTGTCCCACAAAACCGGGCTCTCACCTCTGTCCAGCTGTGATTGTCACATTCTCTGCGGGCAGAGGCACTGAAGACACGTTGGAGGCAGTGAAGATCTTAGTCTCAGACAGCTGAAAGACAAAAGAGGGAAAAAGGAATTCCAAAATTCACACCGGCACGGTGGGACTCCGAGCGAAGCACACAAGTGTTTAAGACACAGTCCCAGGATGATTCAAGAAATTAGGTGTTAAAACTTCAGCATTTGGCCCCCATCAGAATCATCTGTCTGCGTATTTCTTCTTGGGCAAGCGCACAAATCACCCCTAAGTCAAAAAAATAAATCCCTCTACAAATTTCCTGTAGTCCACAAGGCCCCAGCACCCCTGGTGGATTTGGTTAGGTGCTCCAAAGTCACGGTGTTCAGCACCCATCTGCAAAGCCCACTGCACGGGTTAGGTGCAAACATTGCTGAAGAATTCAAAGGGAAAAAAAAGCTTCAGACTGATAGTTCAGCTTCCAACACCCCTGGTTTCACCGGGGTGATCTGACCCGATACCAACAGATCTATTGACACTGTGGAAGGGAAAATAACGCTTCTCAAAAACGAACGAAGGGGAGGTTTAACAACCACCTGAGGCTGAGCTCAGAATTCAGCTGAATCCAAACAGCTTCTATTCCAGGCCGAGGAGCTGCCAGCAGCTAAGCTGCAGGAGTTTAAAAACAAAACCACAGCAGAGGAACCTCTGAGAGCATATTACACACACTGAAGGCAAGACGGGCTACCAAGACACTCTTTAAGCAAAGACCTGGCTGGAACAGACGGAAGCTGCCTGCGTCTCCAAACCCAGCAGGAGAGCCTCCCTCAGACAGTGCCTGGAAAGCAAAAGCTTTCTCTTCGTGCCCGTTCCGTAGGCCTAGCTAAAATGACCATGCAAGAACTAGCAATGCTACTAGAAAGCCCAACCCTGCTCCCATCTGCAAGACCAGAAGTTCTCCCTCGATTCAAGGATTGGTCTGAAGCCCAAATCAGAAGAAACTGATAGACAGGCGTTAACAGCAGGTGATAACAGCCACTGTCTCTCAATGGAGGCTCCAGGTAGAGAACAAAACTCATCAAGACAAGCCAGAGAGCAAGGCCAGTTGATGGAAGAATTCAAAAAATGCTGCTGGAAGAAGTAAGAGGACCAGACTCAACGCTCCAGGAGAACCCTTGCTGTCCTGGGCTCCTGGGACAAGCTCTACGACGCCCGTGTTCTAGCAATATTTACTCTCCTCGGTCATCAGAGCTCCTGGAGCTGGGAGCCCCGGGCTATGCCCGGAGCGTGCAGAGGGTGGACTTTGTGCTTCTCTCCTAGCTGTGTACACGGTCAGGACAGCACCCCGCCAGCAGCACGCGGAGGAGAGGGGTTCGGGGAGTACCTACATCTTCATTCCAGTCCTCCGTGCCCCATTCTTCCGTCGCTGCCCTCCACGCACCTGAAGGACAACAAGAGGCAGAGAAGTTAGGCGTGCGTCGAAGCTCCGCTTACAAGAGCCGGGGAAGCACTGGGAAGCTTTGCAAGCAGCCGAGAGGACTTTTATTTGCCAACCAGACAAGTTAAAGCAGCCGACCCCAACCCAAAATTCACGGGCAAGTTACCACGAGGGGATTGCCCCAGCCTGGCTCGGGCTGAGCAGCACCAGGGGGGGCCCTGGGCCAGCAGCTAGGGCAGCGCGCGCCCCCCGGCACCAAACAGGAAAGCTGAGCCTGGCGAGGAAGCCCCGGCACCGTCCCCGGCCTCCTCATCCCATTTCCCTGCTCTCCCTCCTCCTGCGGCAGCAGCACCCACGAGCAGTTGGTGTGACCCCAGCAGCTCGGACAGAGCACCTCTGCTGCGGGCCCCCCTTGTGCAGGACCCCCCCGGCCGAGCCTCGAGCCTCCGCAGCACCCAGGGGCAACCGAACCGTTCACACGGTCGTTCCCCACCCCCACTCCCCCCCCAAAAATGTCAAAGCCTCGCTGCACCAGAAACCCCCGTGGGCAGGGGAATGGGAATCTGAAAGGAACACTTCTGGGGCTAACCAACCCATCAGTGTTCTGGGTCCAATTTTGGAGAAATGCTCAAAGTGAGGAAGCTTAGGGTATCAGGGGGGAAAGCACAAGGTTGCAGCCACAATAAATCGCAGCGCAATTTGCAAGACGAGCAAGATTTATCGAAGGGGAAAAAAAAAAAAAGGCAAGCTTTGCCTAGCTGCGTCTTCAACTTGTTCGGTCCCACACAGACACCACCATTTAACCCCGGTACTTTGAGCTGTATGCGGTGGCTTCCAAATCCATTAGGCGAATGAAAATTTGGTGTGGGAAGAAAGCGGGAGCATTTTCCATCCCCAAAATTCATAGGGAAAAAAAAAAAAAAAGTGCAAAAAAAGAAAGCCCCCTGCCCAGGTCGGTTCAGCCCACGCAAAGCAGGTGAACAGAACCCAAGACAGGCAGGGGGTCAATTCTGGAGGGAGTCACAAGGACAGAACAAGTTGGCATCAGCCCCTTTACCAGCTGAAAGCCTTTTACAGCATAAAAACAGCACGTGGGGAATGAGGGCTTTGCAGATCCTTCTGTAGGACACGATCAGGCTCTTGGGTTTTGGGGGGAAGAGCTCAGCAGATCTCCCCATACACACTCCAATTTTGAGGCCAAAACATCCAAACAGCTGCTTATCTACAGGTGGGGTGTTCAGAGCACCAAAGAAGTATTTTCTTTTTTTCTTTGCCTGACATTGAACCAAACCAAGAAGCTTTCCTGGATTTAAGTTCAATTTGGGGGGGATTTTTTTTTTTTTTTTTTTTTAATTCAACACAACTTCCCTGGTTCGTGGGAGTCTCGAGGCACACGACTCTTTCCTCCTGGGACAGAAGCACCGGAAAGAGTTCAACACACCCAACCCAACACACAGCAGGGGTTAAGGAACAGCTTCCCCCCATTCCTCAGCCTGTTCATGCCCTCGCTCACGGGCAGGGGGAAGGCTGCTTTCCAGGCTGCAGGGATCGGAAAATCCCTGCCCGGGAGGGAAGCAGGAGCTGCGGGTTCCTCGCCCCGCTGCAGTCCGCGGGGGAGAGCAGGAGGCTCGGAGAGGTCCCAGAGAGTTTGTGCACGGAGCGGAGCGCAGGGCTCGGCTTTAGCTTTGCTCATGTGGGGGGAAAGGAGAAGAAAAACAAAGCAGCAAGGAAAGCGGGAAGAAATCCTGCAGTTGAAGAGCAGCCACCAACGGGGCTTTGCTGGTGGGCACCACCCTGGTGCCAGGCACCCAGGGAGAGGGACGAGGAACCAAAGACCTGCCCGCTCGTGCGATGATCGTTGCATTCTCTGGAAATGCTCCAGGAAGCTCCCTAACCAGCACAGCGTGCTTAGCTTTTTGGTTGGTTTGCCCTGAAAGAAGCCGAGCGTCTCTCCCCACGCAGCTCTTACCGACGGGGAGAGCAGCAGCGCGGCGCTGACACTGCCCCCGCCACTTCGGAGTGTCACCCGAACGGGAACCCCTCCCTGCCCTAAGGGAGCTTCAAGGAGCAGCTGATCTCTTTAAGCTCCTCCAGGCAGGAAAAGAGGGCTTGAAAATATGATTGTCGTATTTTTTTAGGCAGAACTTGAGCATCCCATCGTGCAGCAGAGAAGGATGTAAGTAATTTAAGCCACGGCGTGCTGCTCGGCAGCACGGTGAACTAAGAGGCTTGCTGCAACCGCTGCTGAAAACCAAAATCCCACCGCGTCGTCAAGAGTTTCTTTTTCTAAAGAAAGGAGCAAAGCAGAAGGCTCTGCAGAAGGGTTTTAGCCTGGATTTCCAGACCTCAGGGACCGCAGAAGGGCTGAGGTGGGAAGGGACCTGTGGGTCCAACCCCTGCTCAAGCAGGGCCACCTGGAGCAGGGTGCCCAGGACCACGACCAGAGGAGAAGACATTGGTTAAATGTTTTGGGCCTTCTCGGGGACACTAATGGGATTCGATGGGCTTAATAGGGCCAACTGGATCAGCCCATCGGTCTCTCTTGGCTTCCTATGGCGTAATGATATAAAAGCAGGAAATAAACTGGCCATGCACCGAGCAGCTTCGCCATCAAGCATCCTGGTCATCCGAATATCTCGATGGAGATACGATTTAGTAGCTTAGTATCGGTGCTAGGAGGACGGTTGGACTAGGTGGTCCTGTAGGTCCTTTCCACCCTCGTGTTTCTACAACTCTATGCAGATAGGTGGCCACCTTCGGCTGCAGGGCAGGTCTGCTCGGAGGGAAGCAGCGTGGCAGTCCGGAGGCAGCCGTAAGCAGAGGTAAAGCGCTGCGACAGTTGAGCAGGACTAATCACCCTCGCAGCAGCGTTTGGAACCTGGGCAGAAACCTAGCGGGGAGGCGAGCGGAGTGACTGCTGCAGAGCGAACTGCGGAGGAAAGGGGACGGCACGGGGACTACGGCAAGTCATAGCTCTCTGGATGTGAGACAGGCAGGAGAGGGCTGAGCTGCCTCGTGCTTCCCCCGGGGCAGGGTGCTCTGTCGGTGCTGGGGACACAGCGCTGCTGTGGGTGCTGAGAAGCAGTGGCTGAAGTCAAAATTTACGTAATCCACAAGTATGCAGGTTAACCTCTCCCAATTTACATTCAAGGAGTCAGCATTAGTAAAAGCAGAGTCAGAACAAACGTCAAAATTCATTAAAATGAACAAATTAAGAGAGAAGAATGACATATCCACAGATATTTCAGTTTGTTTTAAAAAAAAAAGCTGTGAAGTAAAGGTATCCGGGGCAGTTAGTGCACCTGGATGTATCGTACCAGGAGCAGTGTCAAATTTTCGGGGATAATTTGACCCCTCACCCCCAATGAAATCAAGTCCTGAAACAAAAGAAAAGAAAAGAAAAAAGACAACCAGTGAAATTTTGACTTAAATGAAAGAGTTTCATTGCCCCCATGTACATCAGTCACATTGTACCTGTGGATATTGTTAATTCAAAGAGATGCCTGAGGCTACTACAACAGGAACAAAATGACCACACACGACACAGGTGAACGATAAACTTTACGGCTGCGCTGTAACTCTAGAGCAGATCCAAACTGCTGTGTCAGAAACAGTCTTAATTCCACCCCAACCATGCTCTAAACCACTTTGTTCCGTATTTCCAAAAAACACGGACAGAGACAAGCACACACAGACGTCTGCTCAGACCAGACAGCTCAATTTGCAGCACGCAGCTCTGCTCCTTCTGCTTTTCCCTCCAGAGACACACGTGCCCCCACTGCCCTTAACCAACAGACTCCTATACTACACCCCTCCGGTACTTAGAAATGAAGCCATTTAGTTTTTAGAGTCATCAACAGGATGATCACTCAGTCTGCTAGAGCTTTACGCATCCAGGCCTACTTTCTCCTTTCGGAAAAGCTCTTTTTTCTGAAAAATAAAGTCTAAACTAACAACGTGTAGCGAAAGGGACAGCACTTTACAGTCCTGTCTTGCTCTTTGCAAAGCTATTAGCTTGTCAGCAATCACAAGAAATATGAAGCCGGCCTAATGCAGCATTAACGTAGAGCTGTGAATGGTTCTAATAACCAAAACGTAACGTTTGAGCACTCGTGTCACGTAGAAATGGTTTGCGGTACAAGATTGCTGCGGGGGGGACTCAAACATGCAAGGGCAGGTGGGTGTTTGGAACCGCCCAGCAGAGAAGTGCTTGGCTCCAGCAGGGAAGCAATGAAGGTTTCTTTTCGGCTTACTTCTTGTATCAAGGTCTCAACCTACAGCAACCTGAGCAGGATGACCACGAAAATGTGAATGCTCCCCGTACCAAACCCAACATCTGAACTCAGAGCAATATTCTCAGGAGGATGCACTGAACATCCAGGGAGCCTGCGTGTGTTTATCACACTCCTGCCTGTAAAAAGGCTTCTGCAAAGACGCAGCACGGTTTCTGCTGGAAAACAGACCTGAGGTGAGTGTCCCTGGGCCTCTGTCAGCAACAGCACACACAAGATCACACCTGAACAACCATCCAGCTCCAGATTTCCAGCATGGTTACCCCTAACAAATGACCTGATGCAGCCTCTATAGTCAGACCTAAAACCTCAAAGATTATTCCACAGGAAATCCAAATACACGCTGGATACTCCTCAAAGCAAAGGCACCTCTGGATGCAAAGAAACCGAGCGACTGAATTCCAGCTCTGAACCAACAACCTATTCCACCACCCTCAAGCCTAAGACCTGCCCAGAACCTCCTCAGCATGACTGAAGGGACACAAACCCCACTTTTGATCTAAAAACACAACGGCAACAAGCTGAAAGGCCGCTTACTTGTGCCATCGTCCGGTTCAAAACTGCCAGTGTTGTTCCACGTGTTGTTGTTGCTGTTCCCATAGTTCTCGTCCGTGCTGGCCGGCTCAGCGTAGTCAGCCGGGTTGAAAGTTCTGTAAGAAACACAGGGAAGAAAATTTGTTATTCCCTCTTGCTAAACATTTTAAAAACAGCTGATGTTATTTGTGCTGTATTATAGCTAGGAGATTCCCCTAAGACTGCTCTGCTCAGCAGAGGAACGCTCCAGCTACAGCGGCCTTTCCAAATTTAAGTTAGCATGGTGCAGTTTTTGTTTCATTAAAAACAACAACAAAAAACAGAGGAGCAAAGCAAACGGTAGTATTCACGCGCAAAGGTTTTATATTTTTTGCTGTGGTGTGTCCCAGTGAAACTTACCCCATGCCTTGGGCAGAAAATCTTCCCCCCCGCCTTCCGGAGCCACCTGTAAAACACACACACGCACTGGTGAGCATCTCTCTTGGCTCTGCGCCACTGGGAGAAGAAACATTTGAACAACATATGGAGTTCTGATGCCCAGAATATAAAGCGTTGAGGATCGTCCCGAGTAGATGGGATCTCCAGCAGCGGCTTTATGTGTACATGAATGACCTCAGCTGGCTGGCAGTGTAATTAGTGATGCACGATTCCAGGCTCAGATGAGGTTTCCAGCTGGCACGAAGCATAAATACCGGACCCCAGGTTCTGATTTCTGTACTGCGGCCTCGGCAACAATTCCTGAGCAGCACGGATTTTGGGGAAAAATGAATTTCTGCCACTGAATCTTTAAAAACCAAGCCAAGCGTTTGCACAGCACTGGTGCTGAGAGACACATGTGCAGGGACGAGGCAGATCCAGGTGCTGTTGCTAACAAGCAGCCTGCCCACCTGCCAACAGGCTCCTAGGTCTTCTGGTATCCCAGCTCTGTAGGATAAAGCCGGGCTTAGCTCACCTCCCCGGGTGGGACACAAGAACCAGTCACTGTTTCTACCATGCTTAAAAGGGGGAAGCAAGGCGCAGGCACTAGTCCTAACCCTGAGAACAAGAATCAAGTGCTTCTTTTCGGCTTGGCAATTCCTCTGATAGAGGCACGTCACAGAGGAGCTGTGCTGACACCGTTCTTCTCCTCCCACCCCCGACCCGAAGCCCAGCACGTACCTCGGCCTCGGCCACGTCCCCGTCTCCCTCGCTCTGTGCCTCTTCCAGAAGAGCCTCCACTCTTGCCACCGTCCAGTCCGTTCTCCTGGCCCCGAACTGAAAGAGAACAAACAAGATATTGGCAAACTGAATTAATAAAGCAGGATTCCTCCTGCTTTAGGGAGGATACCAGAACAGACGTCAGGCACTGAAGCACGGTGGCTGTGCAGGACACCACGCTGCCAAACGCTCCCGGAACTTTTCTTTAACCGGCGATGCCGGGCGCAGCACCCAAGGGTGCATCTCAGATAGGGGAGCACCAAACGGGTCGCCATACACACGGCTGATTCTCCTCAAAGCCGTGTCTGCCCAAGCAGCTTTACTGGTAGGTACTGGGTGTTAGTAAAGGGCCGGTCCGTACACTCTCTTCCACGGCTGGCACCTCGCCCCCGCCTCGGCGGCCCGCCACGTCGTCTGCTGAAATCCCGATCCCTCTCCCGGTTTTCTTTGCTTTCTTCACTTGGCTCTGTCTGTCCGCTCTCCTTCTGTCCTTGGACACCCTTCTTCTTCCCGACCATTTCCCAGGAATGCTGAAGGTTTGCAAAGGGGAGAGCAGTTAATCACAGGCTGACCAGCGCTGGATGCAACGTACACACATGCTTAATCAGGCTACAAAAAACATAACTCCGGAAAATAAATTGTTTCCGGCCTAATTTTATTGGGAAAGACCATCTGCCAACACCAGGGTGCTCGTACAGCGGCTGGGATGCCGGAGGAGGTACGAGGAGATGGCTCCTTCTATTTCTCCAGTGATCCCTGTGCCTCTGAAACAAAGCCTGGAAGCTTTGCCCCGTTCAGTGGGAACAAGGCTGGCACTTCACACAGGTCACTGCCTTGGGGGAGCTCCCGCAATAACCGGGTAAATATTCCAAAGTGCCCTGCAGTCAACATTTCAGGGCGAGTTATTCTCCCAAAAGCGGCTGTCTAAGAAAACCCCTCCCTGAACAGCAGATCCCACGGAGGAGAGTATCAGAGTTTATCCACAGGCAAGTTCAACTCATCCCAAGTTGGGCTGTAAAAAGTTGAGCACGCTTCCAGCTCACTGTTCTAAGCCCACACGGGTTTGTTTTATGACAGTCTGCAATGGTTTCACATTCTTAAACTGATGCTGCACACTGTTAGAATAATTAAAAATAGTCACAAGTCATTGACAAGCACCTGAAAACATAACTGGCAGATAAACAAACAGCTGGGTTTGGATGGCAACATGCAGGGACAGTAACGAAAAGCCTTAGAGGCACAAACTGCCTTCAAACCAAGGGCTTCTCAAGTCTCTCTCCATGGGTATCTGGCTCAGAAAGAAATTCAGGAAAATGTTTACTTGGAATACTGCAATTTTGAGCAGAGTCTAACTCAACGTGAAGATCACGCCGGCTCCTCTCCCGTTTGAAATACAGTAAATTACGAGTAACTAGCTCAGCAGGTGAGCGTTTGAGCCATTAACAAGCCTGTTCCTTACCAGAAACCCCTTTCAGGGGACTGCTGCCCCAGCTGAACCCAGCCCAGAAGCAGCTCCGAGAGGCTGCCGGTGCTCCTGCTGCGGGTAGCAGCCCGCAGGCCCCCCAGGGCACTGGAGGCTGAAGAAGTGGCAGCCACTCGAGGGCTCTGCTCTGCCACCACCACCCCTGCCTCTACAAATCTTCCGCAGCGAGCGTGCCTTGCCCTGCATCTCGCGCTGCTGGGGGCTTCAGCTGCTCGAGTAAAGGAGACGCCGCAGCTTGCTGCGCGCTACCCCGAGCGCTATTTTCGTGAGCAATGTGTTCATCTAGGAAAAGTAACTGCTGCCATAGCAGGGGTTTGGCGTTTAACTGGAAGCCGCCGGTTACAAGGGACATGGAGGAAAATACAGTCAGAGCAGAGCTTTGCCTCAGCGATGCACATTCATGTCACCCCGCTTCCTAAAAGGGTTTTCCAACAGCTGTTTTGTTCAGTTATCAATGGAAAGGGCTCTCTGAAGGCAAGGCAAGAATCCTCACGTGCACCACATCGAACTTGGCCGCTGCCAGAGCTAGCAGAGCACCTGATGTTGGGAAGCAGCTGCCTTAGACAATACAGAGCTGTCCACAGAATCACAGAATCCCAAGCCATCCATCTACCTCACGGCTAATAAAGAGGGGAAAAAAAGAGCTGGTGTGTGACATTTGGAAGCGCTAGCTACAGCCTCAGCTTTGCACGCAGAGGTCAGCTGGCTCCGTCCGATCTCAGTGTGCTGGGGGATCTGTTTGGCAGCGGTGGGGAAGGGTCTGAGGCTCGGCGGCTTTCTGCTGGTTTGTAGCAGAATCTGTGTCTGCTGCCCTCGCCACAGCCCGCACACCTCGTGGAGGAGCTCCCACTCGTCCACAGAGCTCACCTTGGCTCACCCAACTCGACAGAAAACACTGCTGGCACAGAAAGGGCAAAAAGACCCAAAAATGTGCGGCACGGGCAGTGGAAAATCAGCAAATCGCTGAGGACAGGGAGGGAACATTTAAGGCCGGAGAAACAAAAGTGCCAAAGTAACAGAAATGAACCACCGCTGCCACACCTGCCCTTCACCACAAGTCCCTCAGCCCTCGGGAGAAAAGAGAAGTTACTTCCCGCTCACGGCAGTGTGAAATCTTTGCCACCAGGACACTGGCATCTGCACAACTGCTCGGATTCAGAAGGAATAGGAAGCAAATGGATTTATCACATTTTCCCCTCTATTTCCCTATTCCAGGCTGGCCACGCTCCTGCTTTCTGCAAACCTACGACGTTAAGAAGCCCGGAGAAAACCACGCTTCCCATGCTACTCGTGTAACTAGTGAGTCATTTTGGCTTGTTATCTGCAGGTTACTGTACGTCTCGTCTCCAAATAGGCAGTCACACCAAACTAGGCCTCACCAGATTTACAGGACCCAATCCTACCGTGTCCGGATTGCCCTCCAGCAGCACGTTGATGGCTCTGTTAACATCCCCGTTGCAGTCGTGGAGAGCAATCACACACTCATCCTGGTTCTTGCCTGTGATGTCGATCAGCTGTAGAAAAGACACCGCCACAGTCAGCGCGTTCCCAACCAAGAAAGCACCAACATCCCCCCCGGCTCTCTTACGAGGCCAGCAAACTGCATCCCAAAACAGAAAGCATCTGAAGGAACGACGGGGTTTGGCAGTCTTGCCAGCCTCCCCAGCTTAATTATGCCCCCGAACGAGAAGCAAATCCCCAGAACCGAGGGTGGGAATTTCTGAGTCACCGAGTTTCACCACAACCTAGCCTCCCAGCGCCGTGCCTCGGGATGCTGCTGAGCCTCGTGCTTTGGGGCCGAAGACAGCAGGCACGCGAGGCCTTGAAAATCACGGTGGCCTAAGGAAGCCCAGGGAGCAGCCTCCTGTCCTGCCCCAGGGTTCGCACTCACTTGTTTCACCTTCTCCTCAAAGTCAGCGTCGTTGTGGTCCGAAATCATCTGTGCAAGTCGGATCTGTTCCGCAGTGGCCTGAGGAGATGGAACATCAAAAGGGAGTGGGGTTAGCGTGGCACGCCTCGCACTCACCCTCCTCCGAAGGCCGTGCCGCTCCCGAGGACGCTGGAAAAGATCCGACGCGACGAGGAAGAGGCGCAAACGAGGGCCAGGAAGAGGCAAGCTTCAGAAAGCAAGGCAGAGAGAAGAGGAGCGAGGGAGGGGAGTCTAGGAGAAAGGGAAACACCGCCGGGCGACCCCTCTGCAACGGGTGAGCTCAAGCCACCGAACTTAACTCCACCTCGAGGCAGCCCTCAGCACCACCAGGACATCGAGACAAGCTGCAGACGGCTTCGCGGCCGCCTGCGTTTGGTAAAACAAACAGGGCACAGCCAGAGGGAATCACAGAACTGTAGGGGTTGGAAGGGACCTCGAGAGACCATCGGGTCCAACCCCCCTGCCAAAGCAGGTTCCCTACAGCAGGCTGCCCAGGGAGGCGTCCAGACGGGCCTTGAATATCTCCAGAGAAGGAGCCCCCACAACCTCCCCGGGCAGCCTGTCCCAGTGCTCCGTCACCCTCGCCGGGAAGAAGTTGGTGCGGAACCGCCTGGGCTCCATTTTGTGGCCATCGCCCCTTGTCCTGTCCCCACAAACCACTGAGAAGAGGTTGGCCAAACCCCTCCGTCTCCCACGCTTCAGGTATTTGTAAACACGTTTACAACTGTTTACAAAGCCAGGGAAGGCAGCACCCCGCCGGCACCGGCTCCCAGGCGGAGGCGCCCGCCCGCCCTGCCTCCGGGAGCGCCCCGCGGCTCGCAGGGAGCGCTGTCGGCCTTTGTTGGGCCAAGCCCAGCGCCCGGCCGGGAGCGCCAGGTCTCCACCTCCACGCCAGCCGGTTTCCAAGGACGCTCCCCTTACCTGCGGCCGCTGCTTGTGCTGTGTCTGGCTCTGTGTCTGTGTCTGCTCCCAGTTCCCCCGGGCTCGGTTAGTGCCCACCGATGTCATCATTTACAGTATATACAAATAACAGTATTTACAAGGTAGAGCTCTGCGGTGGGGCGGGGGAGAAGAGAGAACAGGCTGTTAGAAACTGAAAACACAAGGCAGCACCGAGACTGAGCGAGGCAGTCGGCACAGCCCCACCCTCCCGACGCTTCCCCAAAACCGCTGCGTGCCCGGGGCTGCCGCGGGCTCCTGCGGCCGGCCCCGCCACCGAGCGCCCCGCGTCGAACGCGGCCGCCGCCGCGCCCCGTCTGCAGCCCAGCGAGCGGCCGGGACCGGGGAGAGGAGCCCCGTGGCAAGGGCTCAGCCGCTCGCCGCCAGAAGACGCGGGCGAGCGGGCACGGTGTCGCCAACTACAGCGAGGAGTGCTGCGAAAAGCTCTCGAGAAGCTTCGCTTTGAGAGCGAACATCTCCGAGCCTCAGGTGTGCCGGCTGAGCGCCCTGAGCTCTCCTCTCTCCTGGCTTGACTCCGGTGCAGAGGAAGCAAAAACCTGCCGGCAAAAGGTGCTGCCGCAGGTTTGGGGGATTTGTTTTTAAAGGAATACGATCCCGGTAGAACCAACCGTTTTCTCTTATTTCAATTGTTCCCCGGATCTAGGAACATCACGTTTTTCTTCTACCGAGCATTCTGAAGTTACCCAAAAAACGAACTCAGAGCCGACACGCACTAACAGCGAGTAACGCTGCGGGGGAGCTGCTTGAGGCCAAAAATCCCCGCAGGAGCCGAGGCCGTGGAGCACCCCCAGGAAGTGAAGTTTTATAGCCGCACGCCCCGGGTTTGGAGGAAGGAATCCCACACAGCGAAGGGCTTTACCCTGCCCGTGATCTCCCCAAAGCGAGGAGCACCAGGCACGTCCCGAGGCGCTCGGCAGGCCTCGCTGCCTCCGAGACCCTGAAATCTAAATAATCGCCGGCCCCACACTGCTGGGGTTTGCCGGTAACGCCGCCGAGCCCTCCTCCGATGCAACAGGTTCTGCTCCAGCTGCTGCTCCGAGGCCTGGGGCAGAGGAAGGGGCCGCGGCAGGAGACCCGAGCAAGGAAACGCAGCCTGCAGGGCGCGACCCGAAGCCTTCCTCGTCACCATCGCCACAGAGCAGGACCCCGGGCGCAGGAGGGAAAAGTGGAAAAGCCGCGACAGCCAACGGCCCTGCGAGACCCGGGGAATCGGGAGTCTGCGAGCGCAGAGCAGCGGGGCTGGGGGCCCTTTCCAGCAGAGCTCAGGGACCCCACGTCACCTCCGCGCCGTGGCAGACCCCCTCCGGCTCACGCCAGCGCCTCGTGCCGCTCGTGTTGGGCTTCCAAGCGCTCCACAGCTTCCCCCAAAGCCTCCAAAGGCCGCCCTTCGGGGGTGCCCACACCTCGTGGCACCGCAAGAACGGAGCTTTCTGGTCACACACCTCCAGGTTTTAGGACCGGGAGGGAACCCACGCCGCCTCTGGGGCCAGCAGGAGCGGCTGGGCGCACCCCGCAGCCGGCGTTTCGCCAGGAGCGCCGAGCCCCAGCGCCCCCCACGACCAACGCCGCCGCGGCCACGCAGCGCTGCCTCCCGCGCTCCTTCCCCATGGAATTTCTTCTCGCTCCCCACGGCCCCGTCTCGCCCAGCCCCACGTATTTTGCACGCACACGAGCCGCCCCGTTAAACCCATCCGGCAGCGGGACCGTGGGCCCGGGGAGGGGAGCGACGCTGCGTGCCCGCGGTAACTCAATCTGCGGCTCCACGGCAGGCTGCTGTCCCCAGCCTTCGGGCAGCGCCGGGCATTGTTCGACAGCCGCCGCGCTCTGCTCGGTTTCGGTGACCATTAAAGCATTTTTTAAGGTGTAAAAACCACCAGAGAAAGAGCCACGGCAGAAGCACCACCAGCAGGCCTGGATGCTGCGGAGACCTCCAGGTGAGCGCGCGGCGCCCTGCAGACGGGGGTTTGCCTGCTGGGACTTCATCCCTCCAGCAGGGAGCTTTGGTGCAGCTCCCGGGCAGTATTTAAACGCAAACATCAGCCCCGACGTTGGCTCCGCACCGGGGCTGGCCGTGCACGCGTAACGACAAGCCTAACAGCTGGCTCAGAGCGGCGTTCGTCGAGCGTTTTACCTCTTTTTGTTAAAAAAAGGCATAAAAAACCGCGTACGTGCAGCAAGAGGGCCGTAACGGAGGGGCCCGGCCAGCTAACCGCGGGACACCCGCGGCCGAGGGACCGCGTTACGCCCGGCCAGCTCCGCGCTCCACGCCACGAGGACAGCGACGCGCTCGCCGGGGTTGACGGAGAAGGAGAAGCGTCACGGCCGCAGGTCGCAGCGCCTCGGCTTCGCGGGGCTGCCCGGGAAGGCAACGCGCCCGGGGGGTCGCCCGCGGTCCTTGCGGCCCCCCCTGCGCCTGCAGGGCCCGGGGCAGGCGGGGTGCCGGGCCCCGGGGGGTTGCGAGGCGCCGGGCCCCGCGGGACGCGAGGCGTCGAACGAAGCATCGGAAGAAGAGGTGACGGCACACGGGGCGCAGCCGAGCTCTTTATTGGGGCTCTGGGGCGAGGTACAGCACCGCGGCAGGGCTCCGCGGCCCCGCTCAGCACCCCCCGGCCCGCGCCCAGCACCGCTCCCCTCCTCTGCTGGCACCAGGAACCCGCGGCCTTCCCCCCCCCGCCCCCGGTAACGGGCACGTGCGGCAGGGCCGGGGGGGGGCAGGGCTCCGGGGGGCTCTGCCCGCGGCGTGGGGCGGGCCGGGAGCACCCGAGGGAGGCGGGCACCGGGAGGGGGGGGAGGGGGGGGGGGCGCCGCGGGGGCTCCCGCCCGGTGCTGCCGCGGTGCCGGGGCCCGCACGGGCGGCGGGGGGAGGCACCGGAGGAGTACCGGGTTGCACCGGGGGGGGTGACGGGGAGGCAGCGGGGGGCGATCGGGGCTACCGGGGGCGTCCCGGGGGTCTCGGGGGTGTCCCGGGGCCGCGCCCTGCCCACGCCCCGCGGCTCCGCGCCCCCCCCCCCCCCCCGGGGTTCGGGGCCCTTTGTTCGGAGCCCCGGTACCGGGCCCGGCCGGCGGGGGGAGGCAGCCCGGGGCCGCCCCATTGTTAGCGCCGCGCCGCGGGGCGGCCGCCGAGGGCCCGGTGGCGGCGGACAATGGGGCCCGGCGGGGCGGCTCCGTTCCCGTTCCCCCCCCCCCAAAGCAGCGCGGCGCCAGGCCGGGCCCGCTTCCGCCCTCATGGCGGCGGCCGCCATTCCCCGCCCGGCCTCACCTGCGGCGGGCCCGGCCCGGCCCGGTGCGGCGCGGCCCGGCGCGGTGCGGCGCGGCCGGGCCCTGCAGGCCGCGAGGCGCCCGGTAACGGGGGTGGGGGGGGCACGGGGGGGGGGGCGGTGAGGGAGGGAGGGGGGAGGGGGGGAGCGCCCCGGGAGGGGGGGGGGGCGGGGGGGCGCGGGGAGGGGAGGGGGGGAGCGGGGAGGGGGGGGCGGGATTTAAAGGGGCCGCGCGCCGCCCGCCGCCCCGCGCAGCCAACTTTACCTGGGTCGCCGCCGCACTGACAAGCACCCAGCGGCGCCCGCCCCCATCACGTGACGCGGGCCGCGGCGCTTGCGGGAGGGGGGAGGCGTGGCCGGCGCCGGCTTCGGCCCCACGTGACGCGGAGGGAAGGGGGCGAGGGCGCGCTCGGCTTCTACCCCCCCCCCTCCTCTCCCCGCAGGGTCACGTGCGGGAGGAGCGGCGGCGGTCACGTGGAGGGGGCGCGGGGAGGCTTCGGCGGGCGCCATGTTGTGTGGCCGCGGGCCGGGCCGGGGATGGCGGGGGCCGGCAGCAACTGGCTCTCGGGGGTCAACGTGGTGCTCGTCATGGCCTACGGCAGCCTGGTGAGGGCGGCGGGCACCGGGGGGGGGGGGGGGGGCGTGGGGCCCGTCGGTCCCGTCACGGGGTGGCGGCGGGGCCCGGAGGCCCCGGTGCTCGGTCCCCGCGGGGCCCGCGCCCGCTGTCTGGGGATCCCCGTGGGGCCCGGCACCGAGTGTCCGTGAGGCCGGGCACCGGGTCCCCGTGGATCCCTGTGGGGCCCGGTACCGGGTGTTCGTGGGTCCGCGTAGGCCCTGGGTCCCGTGGGTCCTGTCACCCGGCGTTGGTGGGGCCCGTAGGTCCCAGTCCCCGTGGGGCCCGCACCCGGTGTCTGGGGATCCCCGTGGGGCCGGGCACCGGGTGTTCGTGGGTCCCGTCACCCGGTGCCTGCGGGGCCCGTAGGTCCCGGTGCTCGGTCCCCGTGGGGCACGCACCCAGTGTCCGGGGGTCCCCTTGGGCTGGGTACCGGGGTGTTTGGGGGTCCCCGTAGGGCTGGGCACGGGTGTCTGGGGATCCCTGTGGGGCCCGGTACTGGAGTGTCTGTGGGGCCATGCACTGGGTCCCATGGGGCCAGGTACCGGGTGTTCGTGGGGCCGCGTGGGTCCCGGTCCCTGTGGATTCCCGTGGGTCCTGTCGCCCGGTCCCTGGTGGGGGTGGGCCCAGTACTGCGTGGGGCTCCCGTAGGACACGTCCCGGGGTGTCTGTGGGGAGCAGGTGTGGGGTTCTCGTGGGGCTGGGCTGGGGGCCTGTAGGGTCCTGCACAGCACCGGCCCCACAGCGTCTGTGGGGCAGGGGGAGGACGTGAGCTGGGGCCTCTGCAGCCAGCAGGGGGGTGCTTGTGGGGCTGTCCCGGGTGTCCGTGGGGCTCCGGGTGGGCTGAGCGGGGTCCTGAGACCGCTGGGGTTTGGGGGAGGGTGTGGGGCTGGTTGTGGGGTGTCCGGGGGCGCAGCTGGGTGCGCTGACCGCCTGTCCCCCCGGCGGGGTCTAGGTCTTCGTGCTGCTGTTCATCTTTGTGAAACGCCAGATCATGCGCTTCGCCATGAAGTCCCGCCGCGGCCCCCACGTGCCTGTTGGCCAGCACGCGCCCAAGGTTGGTGCCCGGGGGTGGGGGCGTCCCTGCCGGGGTCTGCTCCGAAACGGCATCGCCGGGAGCTGCTGAGGGATGGGTTTCCCCCTGCTTTACACCAGAAAGCCCTCAGGATTTGCCTATAATCATCCTTAGAATCCTACTGAAAAAGCGAGTGCTCTAAATTCTTTGTGTGGTTTTTTTTTCTGCTCTGCAGGATTTAAAGGAAGAAATCGACATTCGGCTGTCACGGGTGCAAGACATCAAGTACGAGCCCCGGCTGCTAGCTGAGGACGACAGCAGACTTCTGCAGCTGGAGACGCAAGGTACCCCCTCGCTGGACGAGAGCTGGAGGACAGCAGGGACGCCACCCAGCCTTGTTCTGCCGCGGCAGGCTCTGTCTGCCTGCGGCGGTCGCTCCCCGGGGGCTGAGCTGCATCGCTGGCCTCTCCTCGGTGCTGCCATCGCGACCCCGCGTTTGGCTGGCTGATCGGAGACGGTGTCTCTGCGCCCTGCTCCCGTCCACTCTCCCCACCTCCCTTTTGCTGCCGAGTCGTGCAGAGCTTTCAGTTTGGGTTTTCTCTTTCCAGGCTGCTATAACTACCTGTACAGGATGAAGGCGCTGGATGCAATTAGGACATCTGGTAAGCGAGAGCACGGTGGGAGGGAAAGAGAGGGGAGAGAGTGCGTGTGGGAAATAAGGGTGTGCGTTGGGCAGCGGTCCCGTGGTAACGCACGGCCCTGTTTGGGGAGCAGCAGTCACTAAATCCCCCCAGGGTGCCTGAGGGCCGGCTCCGCTCCCACGTTGGAAGCAATCAGCAAATGGAGGCAGCGGAAGCGGTGGGAAGCTTCGTTAGCCACGAGCTCGTCCCACTTTGTGGGTAAACACAAGCGTTTGACCCGTCCTTCAGGCGGTGGTGTCGTGCCTTCTTGTTTCCTAGAAATACCATTTCATGCGGATGGCAAATACCCAAAGTCATTAATAGGGAAGAACTTCTGTGCCTACCTGCTGGAGCTGAGGAATTCCAGCGCCTCCTTCAAAGGCATCCGCAAAGCCTTGATCGACACCTTGCTGGACGGGTACGAGAGCGCCCGCTACGGCACCGGGGTAAGCGCCGGGCCCCGCGGGGGCTGCTCCTGCCCCCCGGCCTGCTGGGCTGGCGGGGCTGGGATCGCGCAGTTCCCTCGGCCAGGCTTTG
This sequence comes from Anser brachyrhynchus, assembly GCF_964034855.1. Classification (NCBI taxonomy): domain Eukaryota; kingdom Metazoa; phylum Chordata; class Aves; order Anseriformes; family Anatidae; genus Anser; species Anser brachyrhynchus. Next base: position 3,266,603 of record NC_137721.1, on the reverse strand, counting down.
CAGGGTCTTTTCTGTTTGCGTCCAGGTCTTTGGGAAACCAGAATATCTGAAGTACCAGGATGCTCTGAACGAGCTGGCAAACATGTGAGTGTTTCTGTCCGGCGTGTGGCTGCTGGGGGACGGTGTTGGCTTCTTGGGCCTCGGTGGCCTGTGAGCAAAGATGGGATTTGGGGCACAAAGCCGGCCTCTGAGAAGCAGGCTGTTCGCGCCAGTCTGTGCTTCCAGGTTTGGTTATTCTTTACAGCCTGTCTCTTGATGCATTTTGGGGTCGTTGCTAGGTCGCATCCGCATTCCTGCTCGCACCTTTGAGCCAGGGACTGTGGGGAGGGGCCGCATCCTTCCCCTGCCGTGATGGTGCCTCTCTCTGCAGGACCAAGGCCCGGGGAGGCAGCAGCCAGCGGCAGCACCAGTCGGCAGCCAAGGACCTCACTCTCTCCCCCGAAGTCTCCAACCCCGCCACCATCCAGGTCACCTACCTGCCTTCCAGCCAGAAGAGCAAACGTGCCAAACACTTCCTGGAGCTGAAGAGCTTCAAGGACAACTACAACACGCTGGAGAGCACCCTGTGAGCGGGGCGGGGAGCGCTGCTCCGGGGACCTGCCGAGAGCAGAGCCCCTTGCTGGGTGCAGCTTAGTGTCCTGGGCGAGTTTTGGCCGCAGGTCAGCGCGCAGGCGGCGCTGGGAGGAAGCGGCCGCGCTCTTGGGCCTCCCTCTTGCACGACGTCGGATACAAGAGCTCGGCGGAGGCTCCGTTTCAGCTGGTGGAGCTCACCCCGCGCCGGGAGCCCGTTTCAAAGCACTGTGCCCGCCCGCCAAACCCGGCGGGGATCGGCCTCTGCGGCCCCCCTGCATCAGGCTTGGGCGCGCTGCGGGCGTTGTTCTGGCTTGGAGGCCGGCAGCGCCTCGGAGCCCTGGCCCTGTGAATAAACTCTGGTTAGCTTTAGCTTATTTATAAAAGACATCCCCCCCCCAGCCAGCGCTCTCTTCCACCTCTCCTCTTCCCCGTGGCGGCCAGCAGGGGCTGATGCTGGCTCTCCGTCCTGTCTGTGTTGAGCTCAGGCTTCGGAGCCGCTCGTCTCTCCTCTCCAAAGACCCATGAAACGTTTTCCCCGTGGCACCGTCGCTGCTCTCAGCCGGGTGTGCGCCAGGGGGCCTGGACGGAGTGTAAATAGTTTGGCGGGCAGTCCTCCCCGCGGCGGGCGAGGTGCCTCTTGGGGCTGCGGTTTCCATCCTGCAGCTGGGCCTTCGGGGACGTCTCAGGCAGACAAATACCAGCTTCAAACGGCCTGTCTGCCCGGCCGGGGGGTTCCTCCTGCTCTCACCAGCGCCTCGTATGCCAGCGGCCACCGAGCCCAGGGGAAGGGGCTGCTGGCGGCGGGGGGAGCCCAGCTCGGGGCCGAAGCTCGCAGCCCCCGGCTCGATGTCGGCGTCCTGCCGGCAGCGCCCGCTGCTCGCCGCTCACCGCAGCGCGTGGGGCAGGAGCTGTGCCCCTTCCCCGGGCCTCTGCACTCTTTTTAATTGCTGTTTAATAAAACAACAGTTACCCCGAGCTGGATGCGTGCCACGGGCCTTTGGCTGCCAGGAGCCCTTCCCTGCGGGATCCAAGGAACCAACGGTCACCACGGGGCTGTCGCTGCGCTGCCGCCTTGGTGACGGCAACGCCGGTCTGGGGGACGTTGGTAACAGCCTGGCTGGGGCAGGGGGCGGTTTTGGATTCCCCACGGCACCGGCCATGGCTGCGGCGACCAGGCAGACCCTGTCCCTGCGGCGGGAGCAGGTGGGGACAGTCACGGTCCTGCGTCCCCCGTCGCATGGGGAAAGCCCGGGCGGGTTCGAGCCCCCCAAATGTGTTGTTGCAGGTCCTGGCGAAGGAGAGCGCCTACGCGGAGTGGCTGCGGAGGTAGAGCCGGCAAAGGGGGTCCCTGGGGGGAAGGGGTCCCAGCAGGAGGGGGGGGGGGCACAGCAGGGAGGATGGGGACCCCGTGCTGCCCCACTGTCCCATCGCCCCATCCATCCCGTCACCCCACGTCCCCGCAGCTGGGGGCAGGCGGCCGGGGAGCACCCCCAGCGCCAGGAGCGGACCTGGGCCACGTCCCTCGGGGCGCTGCGGTGGAGCCTCGCGGTGGAGCTGTGCCTGGCCTCCAAGGAGCGAACCACGGTGAGGTCTGCTCGTTTTCGGCAAGGTGCCCTGCCCGGGGCGCCTGCCCCTCGTCCCCGGGGTGCTCCCGCCTCCGGCACCCTCCTGCCCGGCAGCGGAGGGCTCAGGACCCCTCGCCGGCACGCCGGGCAGCAGGAGCGTGGCTCACCGCTGGCCCCGACGCCCCGCAGGTCCGACGGGCCGCCCTGCACCGGCTCCTCCAGGCTGAGCACCGGCAGCACCAGCGGGAGCTGCAGCAGCTCGGGAAGGCTTTCTACGTGGAGCGGCTCTGAGCGCACGGCCCGTCGGGCTCGGCCCGGCTGGCAGCAACGGGGAATAAAAGGAGTTGAGCGAGACGGGGCTGTGCCCGCTGGGTTCGGGGGCAGCCGCGGGGCAGAGGGAAGGGGCAGTGCGGCCCGATCCCTGCGGCTGGGATCCAGCAGCATCGCCTGCGGCCCCTCTGTGCCAGATCCTGGCACGCGGTCCTGGCCGTGGCTGTGCCAGGAGATGGCAGCACGGCCACCGCGCGCCTGCTCTGCTTCTCCCTGACTGTCCCACATGTGGACGTGGCACCGGCAGCCCCTTGTGCTCCGTGGTCAGGTCCCGCTCCCGCTGCGGTGCCCGGTGCCAGCCGCACGCCGCTGTCCCCCCGGTGCTGGGGACGGGGCTGGGGTGCAATGCTCCGTGGCCCCGCTCACCGTCTGGGCACCCCCTGAGCCCCCGCCTGCCCCTCGTCCCCGCTGCCTGCGCCCGACCTTGGTGTCTCCCGGCCCCAGGGCCCATCAGCGCCTGCCCTGGCTCAGTTTATTGACAGGGCTGGGGGCCGCCGGGCCGGCACCCCCCCGCCAACGGCCCTTCATTAGCTCGTCTGTCGGGTCACATCACATCACCGCTGCCGCACGCAGCTCCCTGCGTCCCGGCCCCACGCTGCTTCCACGTGTGTCCCTGCCGTCCCCAGCGCCACCCTCCCGGCTGTCAGAGGCAGCCTGGGCAGGGGCTGTGTCCCCGTCCCCCCGTGGTACTGGGGCTCCGGCCGCCCCACGTCCTGCCCCACGTCCTGCCCAGCAGTTCTGGGCCCCGCAGAGCCCCCAGCTCTGTTCCCTAGGCCGGGAGCTGCATGTCCCCTGGTGCCAGGCACCCCACGACGCCCTGCGTGCCGTCCCACAGCAGGTCTGGGGTCCTGTTTTGTCACCCAGCCGTACCCAGGGCAGCGGGGCCACATCCTCACGAGGGACGGTGCAGGAGGACACAGGCGCCCGCCTCCTCCAGCCACCCATGGAGGTGTGCTCCTGCACACCGTGCGTCCTCGGTGGCTCCCCCAAACCAAAGGCACGGGGACAGGATGGAGCAGGAGGGGACGTGGGGCACAGTGTCACAGCGCCGGCCAGGGCTTGTCCTTGGGCAGGGTCACACGCAGCCCCGCAGCAGCGGGGAGCCCGCCGGGACGGGGACGGCTCCCCGGTATCGACATCCCCGCTAATGACGGCGGCGTGTGACCGGGGGCAGGAGCAGGCGGCGCGGGGCCATCGACCCGTATCGACCGGCCGCGCTCCACGGCAAGGGCGCGGGGCTGCGCAGAGGGGGCAGGGGGACGTCGATGGGTGGTAATTAATGGGAACGAGGCCACGTGCGTGGGGCCGGGGCGCTCGCCGGCCGCGTCCCCCCGCCGGCTGCAGCTGAGCACGGTTATAAACGGCGGCCAGGCGGCCCCCACGCCAGAGCCGCCAAGGAGCCCCCCGAGCTGGCCCAGGTAAGGCAGCGATGGACGCGGCGACCCCTCGGCCCCGGATGCGCAGGGACGGTGTGAGCAGCGCTGCCTGCCGTGCCGTGCCGTGCCGTGCCGTGCCGTGCCCTGTCAGGGGACGCCCTGCTCCAGCTTCATCCCCGCTGCATTTTGCCTCTTCTTGGCCACCAGATCCCCAAGGATCCCAGAGCCGATGGAGCAGGAGCCCACAGCCGTGGACACCGAGGCCAGGGCGCAGCACGTGCGGAGCCCCCAGGTCCAGCCCAGGCAGACGGCGAGGAGTTACGGCCCCGCTCCGCCTCGCCCTCTCTCTTTCTCTTTCAGGCAGCCGAGCCCCGGGTCCCGTCCGCCTCCGCCTGCCCCTGCCTCTGTCTGATATGTTTGATATTAGGTTGTTTTATTGGAAAACCAACTAAATATCAAACATATTCTTACAGCGCCAGGGCCGCTCAGCACCGACCCGCCAAGATGCCGCCCGCGCGGGCTCAGCACTCGCCACCTGTCCCCTGCCCACACTGGGACGAGCGCGGGGCGAAGGCGCGTGGCCCCGTGCCCACTGCTGGCTCCGCTGCCTTGGGCCAGCGGCTAATTACGGCTCCCGACGGATGGAGCCAGGGGGCATGGCAGCAACCGGGACCCTTTGTGGGCACTGAGCCCCCCCTGGCTCCCTCCTGCCCCGCTCAGCCCCCAGATCTGTCCCCGGACGGGTGCAGCCGATGTCCCCTGCGGGAGATCCCAGCCGGGCTCGCAGGGCTGGCTCCAAGGAGGCCGATAATCCCCCGGCAGCGTGGGAAATGCCGAGGAGCTCGCTCCCTGCCAATTCCTCCCTGCGCCAGGGGAAATTGCTCCTCCGGATGCCAACAGCATCTTCAGCCTCGCGGCTGAGCACCAGCGTGGCCAGCGGGGACTCAGGGGGCTCCTGGGGGGCTCGGCTCCCCCCGCTGCTCCCCGCTGAGCCAAACAATTTGGGCTGGGGGCTGCTGCTAAGCTCCTGCTCTTAAAATAGCAGCGGGCTGAGCTCGCCCTTTGCCACACCACCCCCGGGCACGGATAAATGTCAGCCTGGGGTGCCTGGTGACACCGGTGACATGGATGGTCTGAGCCCCCGCTTGGGTGCAAACGGGGGGGGGCTTCACATCTGGTGCCACGAGGATCTGGGTCGGTGCGTCCCCAGCAGGTCGCGGGGGCCGTGGAGCGGTGGCACCCACTCTGTGTGTGCCCAGCAGTGCCACCGAGCCCCAGAGGGTGCCAGGCTGGGGACTGGGGCCCCCAAGCCCCCCCTGCCCACCCCAGCGGTGCCAGCACACACACAGGGGGTGCCCGGCGGGGTGGGACACGGTGTCCCTGTGCTGCCAGCCAGGGTGTCCCCTTGCACGGGGGGGCGGCGGGCAGCCAGGACAATGCGGGACCCCCTGCTCGCAGACCTGCCGCTGCTTTTTATAACTGCCCCAGCTGTCCTGCAGGAGCCCAAATAAGGCCGCGGCCACCCGGACCCCCCCACGCCAGACAATGGGTCCCGAGCAGAGACTTTTTGGGAGCGCGGGGAGGTGGCTCGGCCCAAGAAAGGCAAAGCCCCCGCACCCAGCGGGCAGGGGCGCGCTGATAAACCGGGCGGCGGGGCGGCGGGCAGCAGTGCCACCCCGCCTGCCCCCTGCCCGCCCCGCTGCCTGCTGCAGCCCCCCTGAGCCCCGCCAACGATGGAGGCCATCAAGAAGAAGATGCAGATGCTGAAGCTGGACAAGGAGAACGCCCTGGATCGGGCGGAGCAGGCGGAGGCCGAGCAGAAGCAGGCGGAGGAGCGGAGCAAGCAGGTAGGACGGGTGGCAGGAGCACAGGGAGGGGTGTGGGTGATGGTTGTCCCCGAGCTGCACCACGGAGCCCTGCCAGACCCATCACAGCGTGGGAAGGGGGCCCAGGGTGCGAGAGATGCTCCGCAGAGCTGAGCCATCCAGGCTGGGGCTTTGCGGGCAAACCCAGAGCGATAAAAACCCCAGGGCAGAGGTGAGGGGCATGCCGTGGGGCAGCGCTGCTCATGGCAGCCCCGTCGTGGGCTGCCCACGGCTCAGCCCCCACCAGTTTGGGTGGTGTCGGGTGGTGTGGGGCCGGGAGGGAGCCCGTGGGGCAGAGCTGGTCTGGGAGGAGAGAGGGAAGTCTCTCCCATGGGGTGGGAGCTGCTACCCTGCGGGGGTCCCGGGGGTGTCCGCAAGGGGTGACGGCCACTGCCCTTCCAGCTGGAGGATGAGCTGGCCGCCATGCAGAAGAAGCTGAAGGGGACGGAGGACGAGCTGGACAAGTACTCCGAGGCCCTGAAAGACGCCCAGGAGAAGCTGGAGCTGGCGGAGAAGAAGGCGGCGGACGTACGTATGGGGGGCAGGGGACAGAGCGGGGAGCTCTGACGGCAGCCTCCCCGCAGAGCTTGGCCATCCCCGCAGCCCTGGGGACGGAGGACGGTCCCCGAAGCGGGGCAGGGGGCCGGGGCAGAGCCGCAGGGAGCTGGGAGGAAGCTGGCAAGGGGCTGGCGGCCGCGAGCGGCCCCTGGAGCGCGGGGTCAGTGTCCGGCCCTGCAGAGCTCTGAGTCACGGCTGCCGGTGGAGGAGCCAAACTCCAAAGAAGGACGGAGCCGCTCGTCCCCCCCGGGGGCAGGCGGGGGCCGCGTGGGCAGCGCGACAACTGCACAGTCCTGCTATTGTTGGCCGCCCTTTCCAGGAAAACAATGGCGCGAGCGGTGCAGGGTTTCGCCGCCCGGCCGCTCTCCTGGCAGACACGTGGCGCGATGTCCCCGTTTGTCACCTGCGGGGATCGGGTGGCCAGAGGGGCTGGCACCCTCCGGCACCCGGGGGGTCGAGCACTCGTGGGCTCCCCGCTGGGAAGACGCAGATCTCATGCAGCGCAACCGGGAAGAACCCCAAGCCCCGGTGCCTGGGCTTGCTTTGCTGCGCTGTCCCAGCTCCAGTTATCATAACCAGGACCCCCGAGCCCTCCCCGAGCCCCCAGGTGGTTCAGCAGCCCCGTGGCTTTGCTGTCCCAGCTCGGGAAGGCGCTGAGCTGGGGCTCTGCACACCAGGCACAGCGCTGCCTGCGCTCACTGGGAGCCCTGTCCCTCCTCACACCCTTCAACCTTCCCTCCGCTGCCCTCCCACACCCTCGCGCCCTCTCCCTGAAGCTTTCCTGCCCCTCTCCATCACTGCGGCACTGAGGACCACGACCCTGCTCGCTTTGCTTTCCGTTCGTCCCCGTCCCGGCTGCCCTGCGGCCCGTCGGAGCAGAGTGGGGACTGCGGCCGCGAGCGCTGGCCGTGCCGAGCTCCCCGGGGAGCGGACGCTGCCAGCCGCAGGCAGCGCTCGCACGTGGGTGCAGGGTCGGGCCCTTTCGCTCGCCAGCTCGTCCCAGGGGGCCGTGCCCAGGCGCTCGGCCAGCCAAACGTGTGCAGGGCACACGCGAGCCCTCCAAATGTGCCCCTGGGACTTGGAAGAGGTGGCGGAGGCGGCCCCGCGGCCCCACCAGCCTCCGGCGCTCCTTCCCTCTCCGTCTGCCCGACAGCCTCGCTGCGAGCACAGCCCCAGGGCCCGGCCGTGTTTTTGTCGAGCATTTTGTGCCCTAACCCCAAACCGGAGGGTTTTAGCCCGGGCTGACGCCGTCGCAATGCCGGATTTTGGCGCACAGCGGGGCAGGAGCGAGGCAGCAGCACAGAAGGCACGGAAGGGAGCAGGACAAGTTTTTTTTTTCGGCCTGTTTTTGGGGTGACACTCGGCCCCGTCGGCAGCGGTTGGGGGTTCGGAGCCAGGCACCCGGGGCAACCCCGAGGACGGGAAGCCGGTGACCGGCAGCATGGCGGGGAGGGGGGCCGCGGGGTGAGCTCAGCCCCCGGGAATGCGCAGCCGCCGGCCCGGCCGTGCCCGTATAAGGCCCGCGGGGCTGCGGGACGGCCCGGCCCCGGTGCTCAGCGCCCCGGTGCTCAGCCGTGGGACACCGGGGGCTGTGGGGGCCGTGTGGGGCAGGGCAGGGGCTGGGGGGCACAGGCCCCGTGTTCCCAGTCCTGTGTGGGGCCGGCCCCGGTGTCCCCAGGCTGCTGCGGGGCAGGGCCCGGAGCACCGAGGCCGGTGTGGGCCCTGCCGGTGCCCCCGGTACCGTGCATGGCAGGGCCCGGTGTCCCCGGTTCCCCTTGGGACAGGGCCTGGTCCTGCAGGGGGCCGTGCCCGGTGGCCCCGCTCCTTGGGGGGGGGGTGCCTTGGTCCCCCGTGGGCTGTCCCTGGTGTCCCCGGTACCCCGTGGGGCACGTCCCGGGTCTGTAGGGGGCTGTACCCGGTGCCACCGGTACCCTGGGGGCTGCCCCCGGCATTCCTGCTCCCGGTGGGGCAGGTCCTGCTCCCGGTGCCCCGCTCCTGTTGAGGCAGGTCCCAGTCCCGGTGCCCCTTTTCCCAGTGCCCCCAGCTCCTGGTGGGGGCTGTGCCCGGTGCCCCCACTCCCTGTGGGGTCGGTCCCGGTCCCGGTGGGGCCGGTCCCGGTCCCATAGGGGGCCATGCCCGGTGCTCCCGGTGCCCCCGGTCCCGGTGGGGCAGATCCCAGTCCCGGTGCTCCCGGTCCCGTAGGGGGCGATGCCCGATGCCCACACCCCCGGTACCCCCGGTCCCGGTGCCCCAGGTCCCGGTGGGGCCGGTCCCGGTCCCGTAGGGGGCCATGCCCGGTGCTCCCGGTCCCGCTGGGGCAGATCCCAGTCCCGGTGGTGCCCCCGGTCCCGGGGGGGGCCGTGCCCGATGCCCCCCCTCCCGGTGCCCCCGGTGCCGGCGGGGCCGCGCCCGGTGGCTGCTCCCGGTCGCCACGGCAACACCGGGGGGGGGAGGGGGGGGCGCGGGGGGGCGGGGCGTGCCGCATCCGGACCGGGGCGGCGGGGGCGCGGGGCGGAAGTGACGTCACGGCCGGTCGGCGGGGCCGGGGCGGCGGGTTCCGGTATCGCAGGGCGGGGCGGGCGCGGCGGCAGCGGCCGGGACCATGGCGGGGGCCACCACGATCGAGGCGGTGAAGCGCAAGATCCAGGTGCTGCAGCAGCAGGCGGACGACGCGGAGGAGCGGGCGGACCGCCTGCAGCGGGAGGTGGAGGCCGAGCGCCGCAACCGGGAGCAGGTACCGGCACCGGGACCGGCACCGAACCGGGAACGAACCGAACCGAACCGCACCGGACCGGGGGGAGGCGGCGTGGGCCGGGCCCCGCGAGCTGCCCGCGGCCCGGCCCGGGGTGGGGGGCGGCGGGGGGAGCCCCCTCCCGGTGCTGCCGGGCCTCGGGGGCTCGGTACCGGGGGCGCCACCGGTGCCGTGCTCCGCTGTCCCGGGGCTCCCGTTGGGCTCCCGGTGCTGGGGCGGGGCGGTGGGGTTCGGCCGTCGGCCTCGCTTGGGGGGGGGTGGGGTGCGGGGGGGCTTGGCCCCGGTGCGGGGGGAGCCGCGGGGTCCCCTCCCCGGTACCGGGACCCGGGGGGAGCCGGTGCGGGCTCCCGGTGTGCGGGGAGGGAGCGGCCCGGCCATCTTGTGGCGGCCCCGGCGGTGCCGTGGGAGCGGGGCAGGGCTCGGCGGGGCGCTCCCGGGCACCGAACGGGGCCGGGGGGGGGGGGGGGGGCACGGGGCGGCTCCCCCCCCCCCCCGGTCGTGTCCCGGTACCGCGGGGTCCGAGCAGCGCCGGGGGCACCGCGGGAGGCGGCCGGGGCGGGGTGGCCGCGCACATCCGCGCCGCGTGCGCCGATTCTGCCCGTTCTGCCCCAAAACTGCGGCTTTTCCGCCCCGAGGGCCCAATCCTGCCGTCCCCGGGGAGCAGCTCGGTGCCGCCCGGCCCCGAGCGGGGCTGGGGGCGAGGTGCGGGAGGAGCGGCGCTGTGCGGGAGCGGCGCTGTGCGGGGAGACGGGGGGGCCACTCCCAGGCCCCGGCCGGGCTCTTTCTTTGCAGCCACATAAGGAATTCTCCCGCAGTGGCGGAGTTGTCATGGGAACCCGCGTGCTTCCACCCGGCCTGCCCGAGCCTCGCCGCACCGGAGCGAATCCGCGCTCCCGGCCTCGCAGTCGCCGCAGAGTCTGGGGCCTGGCCCCCCGGCTCCCGAGGGATTTCCCTGCTCCGATCTCCGCGGGCTCGGGAAGCGGCGCTGAGCCCTGCGCTGAGCCTCGCGCCGGCTCTCTGCGGCTCCCCGGCTCGGGGCTCCCTTCCCGGAGGAAGGAGGAACGGGAAGGCGCCGGTGGGCGGCGGGGCTGCCTGGAAGCGGCACTGCCGTGTGCGGGGAAGGAAGGCAGAAAGGAAGGATCAGGCCCTTGGCAGCCCCCTGAGCAGGGCAGAGGCGCTTCGTGGCAGCGGGGGATTTTCTTGGGTGGGTTTCGCGCTGCCCGCAGGAAGCCGGGGCTGGGCGGCGAGGTTCAGGAGGGCAGGAAGCAGAGGGCTGGTGTGTCTCTGTCCCCTGGGGGAAGGAGGAGGCTCAGCGGCCTGACAGCTCGCTGCCTCTTTAGGAGGCAAAATGCGTGTGTGCCAGGCAGCCTCCTTCCCAGTTCTGCTCAACGTATCGTTTCGTTCCTCTTCGAGCAGACCACTTCCTCCTCCGGAGGAACGTGCTGGCTGCTCGGCGGGGCCCGGCCGCCCCTGCGGCAGCCTGCCGGCTCCTCTGAGCGTCGCGGTGCCGCGGGCTTCCGCGGGGAAGGGCAGGGCACCGGCACCCAGCCCCTCCGAAAGCAGCTCGGGGTTCCTGCGCTGGCTGCGGGGAAGAGCTCGCCAGCCTCTCCCGGGCCCGAGTGTGGTTTGTGTCAGGCCCCGTTCCAACACTGGCCTCTTTCATCGCGCTGCTCCTCCTTCCTTGGGCATTGGCGGGCTCGCTTCGAGGCAGTGCGTCCTCGCAGGCGGCTTTGTCGCAAGCGGCTGGGATATTTCATACGTGCCCGGCATGTGCCTGCGCGCTGGCCTCTGTGGCGGATCACCGTGCTGCCCTGAGATGGCCGCAGCGCTCTCCACCTCTGCAGCAGTGTGGAAATCCTACTGGAGGGGATGCCGGCTTCTTCTGGGCTGGCCGAGACGAGGTGTCGGTGTCCCCAGGGCTTCTCGGTGTCCGCTCGGGGCTCGCCACAGACCGAGCCTCAGACGCCTTGTGGCTGGTGGCGATGGAGCTGCAGCAGGCCTGGCTGGGGGCGCGCGACGCCTTCAACCTCGCGGGTTCATTAAACCCTCGCTCCTTCCCGTGGTCACACTGCTGGCAGCTGCGCGGAGCCCGCGGGCTCTCGGCAGCTCGCGACTCCAGAAATGAGGTGGCCGAGGAGCGGCCTCTCGGGGCTGCCGGAGGCTTTGGCTCTTGCTGTGGGCGGATCACGGAGCGCGGCTGGCTCCTCGCAGTCTGAGCCCCCGGAGCTGCCGGCGCTGCGGAGCCCGGTCCAGCGCCAGGCAGACCCCTGAGCCCTGTTAATCAGCTCGGGTCGCCGATGAGAGGGCTTGTTCCGAGCAACATTCCCGTCCAGATCACATGCGTAAACCGACTTGGTGCTAAATAGTAGCTGTCAGAGGGCGCTGGGATGGTGGATGAATGGGACTGATTGATGGCCTGGCAGGATTAGAGCAGCTGCGGAGAAGACACATTAGTGTAAGTCATCTACTTAGTGCTTATGGCTTCAGCTGTCACGTCAGCTCGAGCTGACAGGCGAGAAACCTGCATGGGGACTGCTGCGCAGCCAAACCCGTGCTAAATGTTGCAAGGCTCAACTTGCAGGCGTCTGGGAGCGCAGGCCTTGGTGTAAAAAAATTGGGCAAAGCCCCTCGGCTTCGGTTCGCTTTCCTGCGCGCCGCCGCTGACCTGCGGGCAGAGCTCGGCTGCCCCGCACCGGCTGCTGAACCTGCTGCGGGCTGAGTCACCCCTTCCGCTCCCCCCAGGCTGAGGCAGAAGTGGCATCTCTGAATCGCCGCATCCAGCTGGTAGAGGAGGAGTTAGACCGGGCCCAGGAGCGCCTTGCCACGGCTCTGCAGAAGCTGGAGGAGGCGGAGAAGGCTGCAGATGAAAGTGAAAGGTGAGCAAGGGCTGCTGCTCTCGCTCTGAGTCCCAGGCGTGTTCCCAACTGAGGGCTGGGTGCCGGCCACCTCCTGGGCTTCCTGGAGGGTGGGAAGCGGCCGCCGCATCAAGGCAGGGTGTGGGAGCCGGTGCCCGCTTATGCAGAGCCGCTCAAACAGTGCTGCTGCCCTCGGGAATATCGCAGAGCCTGAGGCTAAGGGCGAGTGGTGCTGCCTGCTGCTGTGCAATGCCCCTCCGGGGGAGAAGGAAGCGGGGTCTGGGAAGCCCTGGGTTGGTGAAGGGTGCTGCTGGGGCTCGGGGCTTCTTCCTGCTGCGCCCTCCCCCCTGGCAGGGAGCTCCCGACCTGGGAATGTGATTTAGAGGGGAGCGGTCCCATCAGAGCGCTTCCAGTTGGCCGCTGCGCTGCGCAGCCTGACCCAGCTGACGTCCTGCCATAAGGACTTGGCTCCTGCTGCCTCTCGGCCTGGAAAGTGCTTGGCTCGCCCGTGCGGAGTCCCTGCGACATCCTGACTTGTTCTCAGCAGCGTTTCCCGTGGTCCAGGAGCCCAATGAGCTGCTGGAGTAATGCTCCGAGGAGCAGTTAGCTCTGAGCGGGCGAGGCTGCTGCGTTTGCCCCAGCCCAGCAGCGCCTGCTTTCTGCGCTGTCCTCTGCGCCCGGAGCTGTGCTGGCTTGTGTGGGACCGTTCCATACATCACCCCTTGCTGCGCTTTTTTTTTTTGGGGCAGAGGCATGAAAGTCATCGAAAACAGAGCTCTGAAGGATGAGGAGAAAATGGAGCTGCAGGAGATCCAGCTCAAGGAAGCCAAGCACATCGCGGAGGAGGCGGACAGGAAGTACGAGGAGGTGAGGCTCGGATGCTCTCGCGCGGCCGCCCCTGGCCGGGAGCGGTGGCTCCTCTTCCTGCAGACAGGGCTTTTCTCAGCAGACGTGGCGCAGGGAGATCCCGGCTCTTTGAGCTTCATCGCCGTTTCCCCAGCCAGAGGAACTCTGGCAGCGGCAGTAACTCCTGCAGGCGTTCCCTTCCGGGCCTCGCGCGACCTACCAGTGCAAAAATCTTCCTTGCTGTGACCTCTGATTCTCCCCCCCCCCAGGTTGCCCGGAAATTGGTGATCATAGAAGGAGATCTGGAGCGCACTGAGGAGAGAGCTGAGCTTGCAGAGTCGTGAGTAATCTGCTCACGTGTGACTGGCATGTCTACCTTCGCATGGGAACTAACACTAACAGCATTTCTAACCTTGTTACACAAGGCCTGAAGTACAGGGTGGGTTTAGAGCTGCAGATGAAAGAGTTGGGAGTGTGCTCCTGCTCTGAGCAGGATCAGATCCACCGGGGATGTGAGTTTGTGTCCGCCACAATCAGCACGGTGTGCCGCGCAGCGGAGCTGTTCCGCCCCCTTGCACGGAGCGGCTCCCTAGGTGGCGAGGTCAGAGAATCCTCCCCCGCTCGGTTTTTCCCCAGCACTGCTCCGTACGTCTGGTCACTGGCTCCCTGCACACCGCTACGGGGCACACGAGCGCACGGTGCTTGTCCTAAAAGGGCCGAGGCCTGCCATGAAGCAGCACGCAGGATGTCCAAGAGCACAGCTGGGGCCGGGGCTGCTCTGTGGCCTCGAGTTATTTTCAGTAACCACTGCAGACGTGAGCGCTGCTGCTCAGCAAGCTAAACAACTTCTGCTTGGAGCAGAGACACCGGCCGTGTGGTTTGGGCTCCTTTCACGTGTCTGGATGCTTGAGCAGGTCCTCGAGGAGCTGGTCAGGGCCTTTCTGTACCGTGGGCCTTGTCTAACAAAGCTAGCATGCGTGCAGCTGTAGCACTGTGCTTCCTGCCCAGACGTGCATGTCATGACCATGACTTCTTTGTGTTTTTCCCCTGCCCCCTTTTTTGCTCTGCGGTATTGTGTTATCGGTGCTCCTTTTGACCCTTGCCCCCACCTGGCTTGTGCCATCATGCGACCGTCACTAACAGTCGTGTCCGGGAGCTGCAGGAGCAGATCAGAGTGATGGACCAGAACTTGAAGTGTCTGTCTGTTGCCGAAGAAAAGGTACTAACCGTTCCCTTCTCGACCCATTAAACCAGAACTCTTGTGGTCTTCTTGCTACGCTCCTTCCCTCCGCTTCATTGCGTCTTTCTCTCCTGGAATGTTCTGTCCTCTCTGCCCACGAGCACTCCTGTCTGAGTGGCGGCAGCTGTCCGTCTGTCCGCCAGAACAGCTTCCCTCCTTACAGCAAACCAGACGTGCGGCTGCTACGTGAAGGTGCCAGGGCTGGCAGGAGTCTGTGTCCACGTCTCAGCCGCTCAGCCCGGTGCCCTGTGCGCGTGCTGGCGGCATATCTAAAAAATGACCTTGGAGGCCTTGGAAGGGAGCTTGCTTTCTGCAGAAGTGCTTCAAAGCAGGGTCCCGTCCAGTCTGATCGCAGGCAGTCTCCTAAAGAACTCCCTGGTCTCCCTGCACATGGATTCACTTCTCGTCTCTCCTGTCTTTCCCTCCCACTTCTTTTCCTTTTTTCTCCCCTCTTTCTTTACAAAACCCCACAGTAAATGTTCCGAGCTGGAGGAGGAGCTGAAGAATGTCACCAACAATCTCAAGTCTCTTGAGGCTCAGGCTGAGAAGGTAGGGCTGCTTTTCAAAGGGCCAGAAACATTTCTGTTTTGCTAGAAGGGGGTGTGACAGCGGAGCACCCACTGGGATGGAAATAGTGGAACTTTGCAGCCTTAAGCAGCAAGGAGAGCTAACGGATCTCAGCGCAGGGCTGATGCTGCCTGTAGGAGCTGGGAGTGCGGGAAGCCCGCCGGCCCTTCCCTGCCTTGGGGCAGACTCGAGCGGCCGAGATGTTTATGCTGCTGGGATGAGAATTTTTCTGTGCCCGAGTTTCTGCGTTACGTACGTGGTGTGGGACTTGCTGTCTGACCCGGTCCTCCTGGAGCAGGGTAGGGGTGTGAATAAGTTGGAAGTCCGTGGGCACGTGCACGGCAGCGAGGAGTTTAAGCCTCCTTTTGTAGCCGTGGCTCTCTGGAGTGGGAGATGCATGGGGCTGCTGCTGGTTGCTGACATCTCTCCTTTTCCACAGTACTCTCAAAAAGAGGATAAATACGAAGAAGAGATCAAGATCCTGACTGATAAACTCAAAGAGGTGAGTGACCGTGTCGGGATGGCCTCTGATCGGTGGGAGCACCCTCAGGCTGTTGCTTCTGTGGCCCCTTGTACCCCCAAGCTGTTGCTGACCGACTCGCTCCTGTCTGGCAGGCGGAGACCCGTGCTGAATTCGCCGAGCGGTCTGTGGCCAAGCTGGAGAAGACCATCGATGATTTGGAAGGTATGTGCTGGGGATGGGGAGCCAAAGACTTTGTGGTGATGAGCTGGGGAAGGAGAGCTCCTTGGTACTGGGAGCAAAGCCTGGCTCAGCCTCTGGGGTGAGGCTGGTGCCTCTTAGGTTCTGGGGCTGTGCCCTGTGCATCGGCTGGAAACAATTCCCTGGCCGTGCTGCGGCAGGCCTCGAGCTTTTGATCCGAGCACCTTGCCTTGTCTGACTGATAGGACAGATAGCGCGGCTGCTAGCCTTGGTTGTGGTGTCCTCGGGAGCGTAACTGGATTCCTGTGCTCCAGCTTAACCCAATTTGAGGAGTGGCGTAGGAAAAAAAAAAAACAAACACCATGAACTCCACAGGAATTGGTTGCGATTACATACCTGTGTGTGGAATCCCATGCACGTGGCCATCTGCAGACAGCGTTACTGCAGTCGGTGGGTCATGAACCAGCCCCGGGAAGACTCAGACTCCCCAGCATCGGTTCAAGATAAAGTCACCAGAATTCCCACCCGTGCAGTGCGGTGGTCGGCCTGGGCTGAGGCCGGGCTCCCCTCCTCCTCCTGGTTTCACGGAACTCCAGGAGCACTCCTGAGGCTTGCCGTTGCAGAGTCCTAACTCTCCCCGAGCCACGGAAGGAGAAGGCTCCACATGCCTGCCTTAGCTCCGGGGCTGTGGCTGGATTCTTCCAGAGATAGCTGTGGCTAGAGCGGCTGCGCTGGCACGCCAGTGCTCTTACAGGCCTCCTGCCCCAACCACAGCATGTGCCTTAGTGGTCGTTCAGTGCCAGGTCTTGGAGATTCAAAGCCACATCCTACAGTCTGGAGTCACTCAGGAGTTTTATCTAGAAATAGCAGCGGTGTCAGCTGAGCCGTTCCAGAACTGCAGCCAAGCAGCAATCTGAGCCACCTCATGATCCGGGAGAACCGCAAAAGCTCCGAGTCCCTGCGTGCTGCCCCTGAAACGCGTTGATGGGGGGAGAGTTGGCTCCAGTCTCCGGCCTTGCTGTGGAAGTGACCTAGTTTATGACAACTGACAAAGTTCTCTGGGCTCCGCGAAGCAGTTAACAACATTACCAGCTGTATCGCAGCCTAGGCAGCCAGTGCTGGGAGGAGCCCGTGCCAGCGCTGTGCAATGCCAAAGGAGTCCATCAGTGCAAGTTTCAAGGCTGCCTCCTCCACGGGAAGGTGGGTGATTGCCAGTCTGCTCCATTATCTGATGGAGAACGCAGGTGTGGCCCGTCTGCTCGGCGTATCCTGCTGAGCTGTGTACGCACATAATGGGAATTCCCTCTGATGCTCAGGACTATTACTTAACTGACTTCTCCCAAACAGGTTTTTATATTGAAACCGAAGGTGAGAACAAAGCGCTTCCATCGATCCGTGCCTGCCTTAGGTGTTGCAATCGCCTCCCCAAGTGGAGTTGCCCTCCCTGGTACTCCTCCTGCCCATGGTTCTTGCTAAGCTAGCCGGCAGCTTCTTCTCACGAGCTGGTGGGGTTGGAGCTCTCGGCTCTGCTCCCCTCGGAGCTGGCTTGGAGTCCTGCAGGGCCCTTGCTGGTCAGGCTGCCCTCGGGCTGTCTGAAACCTCCCATCCGGCGCTCAGGAGCGACCGGAGTCCAGCAGTCGTGGTGGCTCCACATCTGACTTCATTTTCTTCTGTTCACAAATCCCACACTGCTTTTCCTGCCCCAGGGTGTTGGAAGAACTCCTCTGCCTTCCCTCATTGTTTCCCTTTTGTTCTCCTCCTAAACCTCTTCTAGATGAGCTCTATGCCCAGAAACTGAAGTACAAAGCAATTAGTGAGGAACTGGACCACGCCCTGAATGACATGACTTCCATGTAAATATGAGCTGGCTGGTGTTTGCCTCTCGCTTCAGCAGGCTAGACCGCCGGAGCTTGCTTGGTTTGCTGTGATTTTCATAGCCGGAGAATCAATGGCACTGTGTTGTCTAGGTTACTTCTACAGATCTCTGCCCCTCGGATTGAGGCTTCCCCGCAGCATGCTGTGTTCTAACTCCAGGGCCTTGTGAGCTGCATGTGTAACACCAAGTGCTGTGCTGGCCTGGCAGAGTTCGGACCTGAACTCCAGTGCAATTCCCAGCCCCGCTGGGAAGGGCTTAATGTGCCTTCGTTGCCTGCTGGAGCCACTGGGCCACGGTCTCGGGATCCTTCCTGGGAGAGGCTGTGGGCAGTGCTCAAGCAGATGCCTCAGGAATTGCCCTAACAGGCTTGAGATGGGCTGGATCGTGAAGTGATCTGTGGAAGTAGCTGACCGCGTGTTCTGCAACTTCGCTACTTGGCTTCTTGTTGAGACTGGCGGTGGGTTCTGCTAACAGCTGCTCTGCACAGTCCTTACCACTAACCCAGGAGAGGCCAGGTACTTGCGCTGCAGAGAAGAGCCTTAACGCTAGCGTTCGAAAGCTCCCTGAGCAAAGTTTGCCGTGCACAAACACTTACGTTTCTCTTAAAACTAGTGTCTCCTTCTGTTTCACACAGATAAGTCTTGCGATTCCAAACTCCACTTTGGATTTGCCTCTCTGCTTGGTGGCTTGTTCTGCATCTGCACCCTGCACTCGTGCTCTCCTCATCTCACTCTGAATTCCAGTACCTTTTTCCAGTTACTGTGCACAGGGCATCCCTGGGAATGAGTGCTGTACAGACTCTGAAGCTTGACAGCAGCAGCAGCCCCCAGTTATGCTGCACTTGCTCCTAAACAAAGCTCCCTCTGTTTGACCCGATGTGCCAGACACTGCCGTGCTCTGAGGGGCTGCCCTTTTCAATGTCTGGGTGTAGCTGGGAGTATGTTGTTCTCATCTGCATATCTTGTGTAGAGCTATAAAGCTCCTTTTGTATTTCTCTTGCCTCTTGCTTGAGCATGATGTCACCTTTTTTAAGGAAAAACAACTCTTGTACAAACTGAATGGAACGGCTGGTGCTGTTGAGAAATGGGTTTCTAGTGACCACTTGCTGCTTTAGAGTAACTGTTGCGATGTTGCCTTCAAACCAGTGTAACCTTGCCCGCGCTGGTGGAATACACAGACTTCATTAACGCACTAGATTTTCCCCTTTGGGTGTCTTATTGGCTCACAGATGTGCATCGCAGCCCTGCAAACGCTGCCTCGGTGCACGGCACGCTCTGTAGGTTCGGGTAGGCTGCTGGGGTTTGTAGCCAGAGGTCCTCACGCTGTCTGCTTCAGGAAAATGTTCCTCACCTGCCTGCTCTGGCATTCACTGGCGCTGGTTGCCAAACGCGGGCTTGCAGCGGGAAGTCGCCGCACCCGATAGTCACTGAGGTCGCTGGCAAGTTGTGAAAGCTAATAAATATTGCATAACTCCGGCTGGTTTCCAGCTGGGCAGGGCTGGGTGGGTGCTGTGCCTGCGGGGGGGATGGATGGCTCCTTGCCTCAGGGAGGAGAAGCCCAGGGCTGAGGGCAGCAGGGCCAGGGCATCCACGCACAGCAGCGCTCCAGCTCCCTGCGTGGGGCTGAGGGTCGCAGGATCCTCCTGGGAGCGTGGCCTGCAGCGCTACACGGAGCTCTGCGGCTGGCAGCAAGCACCTGGCACGCGTCACTGCTGGTTGCTCGGGTACCGTAAGCACTGATCAGCCTCGTAACCGTGCTGCCTTACGGTGGCTTGTCCGATACTTCTTCCCTCCTGGGTCGGTTTGTCTGCCACAGTGCCCGAAGAGCCCTTCAGGAATCGAGTTTTGGTGAAATGGGACACCTCCCGTGGTTTCCTGAACCTCAGGTTTGTGCGCACTCCGCTCTCTGCACAAGTGGCACTGGCAGCGAGCGCAGCCTGGACGTGCCGAGCTGCCCCAGCCTGTTCTCACTCTGTCTTCTGCGTCGGGGCTGTCCCCTCTCTGCTGGTCTGGGCAGGGAAGGAGGGAGCACTTGCAAGGAATTCCCGAGAGAATAGCTTGGGAAGGGCTGGCAGACGGTGCTCTGGCTCTTCAGGGTAACAGCTCTGTGCCCCCAAAGCAGGAATCCTCTCGGTAACCAAACCTGCAGCTGAATTTTGGGGGGGGGTGCTGCGTCCTGTGGGAGGGGCAGGGGTATCTCACAGCTGTCTGGGCGAGGGGAGGCCTCCAGCCTAGCGTTCTCCTGTTGGCTCTTACCAGGCGGGAGGCAGCATCGCGCTCCCTGCCCTTGTGAAATGGGCTCTCTCCTCGCGGGGTGGTCTCGTCGGCTCGGGGCCGAGCGGGGCGGGTGGCCCCCCGTTGCACGGCGGTGTCGCAAGCGACGTTCTCGAGGGCTGGGCTTTGGCAGGCCCTTGCCCTGCTCGTCCCGGTGGAACTCCACGCTGGCTGGATGGGTGGTGGGTGATGCAACTTCTGCCCTGGGAGGTTTTGTGAGGCTTCTGGTCTGACTGGATTGCTAGGCTTGTGCAGGCTGGTTACCACGAGCCGAGCTGTTAACCCAGGGGAGCTGTGAGTTCAGATAAGCTGACCAGGAGGCACAGGTCTCGGAGCTCCCCGTGGCCTGTAAGGCCGCCCTGCAGGCTGGGCGGGGAAGGGAGCAGGCCAGACGCTGCAGCTAGCCCCAGCAGCCCTGAGCAAGTGCTCCGTGTCGAGAAGCCATTCCCGAGGTCTCGGGAAGGTCACGCTAATTACCCCAGTCAGTCTGCTCCCTCGTGGGTGGATCGTCAGGTCCCTGTCCGCAGGCAGGAATGCTTGCTTGGAGGCTGGGAGCTGTTGCACCAGCCTTGAGCTGCTCGTACTTCTGTTGGTGGCAGATCCCTCCCATCCTCTGCTCTTCCAGAGACCCGGGACCAGCCCACGTCACCTGGGGCTGGAGGCTGCCATCAGGGTGCCCAGCCTACCTGCTCCGAGCAGGGTCCCTAGCACTAGTAGCCCACGTGCAAGGCAGGCTCCGGTGTAGGCTGGCACCGAGTGTACTTGTCTGCTGCACCACAACTTCCCTCTGCTTGTAGTCAAATTGCAATGGGGCAGAAATTGTCAGCTGCTCTGGTTGTTCCTTGGTGGCTTTAAAGAAGGGACAGTCGGCGTTACCAGCTCCTGTCCTGCAGCGAGGTGTCACTAGGGCGGGTGCTGAGGGCTGAGAGGAGCTGGGTGAAGGTGAAATTCCCTCTCGTGTGTGGCTGTCGTGGTGGAGGGACTGAGCTAGGTCTCTGGGGCAGGGGGCTGTGCTTTGGCTGCTCCATGTGAACACTTGAGTGTCCTGAACCTAATGTAGCCAGGTCTCGCTCAAGAGCAATTATTCGTTGGACAAAAGTAGTGAAGAACAGTGTAGACCCCCTTCAGAGGGTGCCATAGATTCCTGGGGATCTTAGACCTTTGTAGTAGTACCAGAATCTTGTAACCTTGTAGTACGAGAAGGATTTGAGAAGAAGCTTAAGGCCAGCAAGAGTTGCCGTGCTGTAGATACTAACTCCTCAGGCAACGGCAGCACGCTGTGCATATTGCTTCAGTTTGTGGTGATTGTTTCTACCAGGCTGGAAGCCCCTGTTATAAGGATTTTTCACTGCATGGAATTCCCCCAAATGCAGGAATGGGAACTGTCAGGCTGGGAGGATGCTGCCCGTGGAGACAGACAAAAACAGATGCTCAGTAGGTTCTCTGTTGTGGCTGGTGGGCTGCAGGGCGGTGGCTGAGAGGTGACCCGAGCTGGGAGAGGATCGGACTAGTACTCCCTTTCCTTTAGATACTGTCTCCAGTCCTTGTTTAGTCATGGTGGGTTGTTAGCATGGCACAAAGTCGTGTCCTCTGGGTTAGGTAAGATGCTGTCATTCTCAATTCTGCTGTCCTTAGATGCCTGTGTCCCTGTCCAGCTGCCTAAAACCCTCAGTCCTACTGCTGTGCCTACTACTGGGTGGTGTGACGCGCCCTGGAAGGTGCTTCTTAGTTCAGCTGCCGTAGGACTTCTTTCTGCAGGGTACTCCGCAGGCTTAAAGCACATCCCAGGTCTCTCTCCTTACCTGGGTACGGTGCAGCCGAGCCTGCAGGCTCCTCTTCTGGTGTTCTTCTCTTCCTTTGCCTTCGCAAGCCCTTGGCAGCACTTCCATTTCTGCCCACACTTGGCTTCCACTGTGATCTTCTGAGCTGAAAAGCAAGTTAGAGTAACACAAACCTTTGTTCTTCCCAGCTTCATCTGTGTAATAGCCTAGACTTGATCTTCAGAGGCACGTGCTATGGAGACAGGTTATTTGATGTGCTCATCTTGGTACTCTACTAACCTTCCCTTTCTCTCTTTTTCTCTCTTCCTCTTGTTTCCCCTAATCCTGTTGCTGCTGCAGAGCGCCTGTACAGCCAGCTTGAGAAAAACCGCCTGCTCTCTAACGAGCTGAAGCTAACGCTGCATGATCTGTGTGACTGAGAAGGGGGCCCACTAATGCCATTAAACAAGCTTATTGCGACCACCAGTGCTGTGGACCACAGTGAAATCTGATCACTCTTAAGACTGGCAGACTTGCAAATTTTATGCAATTGCTGCTGTTGAATGGGGCGGTTGAATTCATCCTCTAACTTATTTTATTTAAGAGCTCTTTTTATAAAAGGTAATCTGTATTATTGGTGAAGAAACCCTCAGACTTGGCAGTTCTTTGAGCGGTCTCGCCTGGCTCCTCCATGGAACCAGAACTGCTGCACCCACCAAGAGAGGCGTGGGGTGAAGTTAGGCTTGTCTGCTAGAAGATACCTGTCAAGTGCTATGGCTTAATCTACTGTTAGCTGAATGACTATAGGATTTCCTGCTGCATGGAATGATGGCTTCTAACAATAAATGACTGACCTTGTGGTCTAAGACACTGCACACCTGTAGTACTTTCATATATAGCCGAGTCCCGACCTAGATAGAAGGCTTTGGGGGAAGTAGTTATGCCCAGGGCCTGATCCCAGTGCAGTTGTGGAGTCTCAGGATGGGTTGGGAAAGCTCAGGGACATTTTGAAACCAAGTCCCTGTATCCATGACATGAAGCTGTCTCTTGAGTGCCTGCAGGGAGTCGTTAAACTCTGCAGTTGCTAGTGCCTTAGGAGGAATGCTTCTTGCTGTGTGTGCAGCGTGCTCTTTCTGACCTTGGGTTGCTGCAGCCCCTCGGCAGTCCCCTTGGGAGCGGGGAGGTGGGGAGCAGCTTTGAGAAACTGCCTGTGCCTAAAGGACATCTTTCTACAGCCTGTCTATCCAGTGTCCCGGCGTGTGGATTTCTTCAGTGGCCAGGGTGGGCTCACCTATGGAGTAAAGCCTACCTAGAGTGCTAGTTGCTGATCTGAGCTCTCCTGGCTTAAGGAACATGTGAGAACCGACTGTGCGAGCTGCCTGTAGTTCTGGGCAGAGTTGTAGCACCTTTGCTCCTACTTGCTCACTGCCTGCTGTTCCCTGAAAACAGCCTCTGCCCCACTGTCCTTGGTTGTCTGCTCCCTGCTGCTAGGTAGTTACGGTCTTGGTGACCAGCTTGGCATCACTATCCTGTGCTGGGGGGAAGGGGGGCACAATCAATTGGAATTCCAGGGGTTGATTTTCTAAGTGTTTAATCTTCAAGTTGCTCTTGGGTGGCTTGCTGGGCCACTGGGGACTGCTGTCTGAAAGTGTTGAAGCCCTGGCGAAAGCTAGCTACAATCTGAGGCACCTGCATGCAAAAAACTGCCTAGAGCACTAGCTAAAAGTACCTCCTGACCGTGCCAATTTGGAGCACCAGCAGCGCGAGAGACGAGGGCTACAAATGAGCCAGGTAACTTCAGAGCTTCTAGCTGCAGCCAGCCAGGCACCCACGGTCTGAGAACTCGCTACGGCAGCGTGCTGGGAAGGGGCTAGTGCAAGCTTTCTTTGGCGAAGGTTTCTCGGTTGTCTTAGGCTGACTTGTAACTCTTAACTCTTGCTTCTTGCCAGATAAACTGAAATCCACCAAAGAGGAGCATCTCTGCACGCAAAGAATGCTGGACCAGACCCTGCTAGACCTGAATGAAATGTAATGGATCCCTGCCACTGCCTCCGCCACACGATGCCATGGGGGGCCAGCCCAGCCGCTGCTGACCTCTAACCCTTGGGGACCAGGGTTTACTTTCTGTTGCCAACTTGACCAAACACAAATCTGCTATTTCACCTCAGGGTTAAAGGTCATCAGGTTGGGCAGAGCTTCAAACAGCATTATTAAGGGAAATAAACAATGCAATAATGTTTGGGGAGCATGTTTGAGATGTATACATTTTGTAACTACCTTTTTTTGTAGCAACCATTGTAAACATTCCAAATAACTGAGGCTGGTGAGCAACACTTCAAAAGCTCTTGGCTTTAAACTTTGATATTAACCTTCTGTTAGTTAGCTCTGGGCCCCTCTGCTTTGGCAGGGGAGGAAGATGGGTGTGATGGTTCCTGGCTGTGGGCCGCTGACTAGGAGAGTAGGGCTAGGAATGGAGGCCTGTTGGGAAAACTTCCACTCCAGGAGCTGTTTGCCAAAAGAGCTGTTCAGTTTTCAGCTTTAAGGTAACTCTGTTGTGGAGAAGCAACTTGAGCAAAAGCAGACTTTTTTTTTTTAAAGCCAAGCCTATTATCTGAACAATTGAACCTTCACAGGGGTTGTTTCCCTTCCCTCCCCCCAGTGTTGGCCACTTCCTTTCCCGGTAGGCTTAGAGAAGCCACGGCCCCGCTAACACATTGCTACACAGGGGTTGAATTTGCCTTCACTAAGTGCTGATGCACCAAGCTTTATCACTCATCGCTGGGTTAAACTTAACAGCTTAAGTACAAAAGTCTTGTTTTCTTTGAAAAGTTCTGCCTACCCTGGGGGGGGGAAGCCGAGGCCTTCCCTCTCCTGGCCAGGAGTGCTCTTAATGTCTTAATAAGGTACAAGCCATCTTGCTGTGCAGTGTTGATGTAGTTTTTGTGAGGCGTGAGTGTGGAGATGTCGAGCTCGCGGTGTGTAGCTTGTGGTTCGAGCATGCTGCTTGGTTGTAGCAGTTCTAGGGGCCAATCTGGAGAAAAGAACCATATCAAGTGTTTTGATACTAAATTGAGAAATTGTATTACTGTCTTTTGAAATAAAAACCAATCCCTCCACGCTGCTGTCCCCTTGCAGTGCTTTAGTGGGTGAAGGGGGGCTGGGGGGGATGGGGGCGGCGCCATCTTTTACCTCAGGGCGGGGGGGCGGGGAGTGGCAGCGCCAGTGCGCATGCGCAACGCTCCGGCGGGGAGGTGGGCGGGAAGCCCCTGCGCATGCGCCGAGGGGAGGCGTGCCGGAAGGCGGGAACAGCGCCGGGCCGGCGGCGCCATCTTGGTTCTTCTCTGACAGGATGGGGCGGGCTCGGCCCTGTTCTCTCCTTTTCCTCCCCCTCCTGTTCTTCGTAGTGCCCGTCCTCGCGTTTAAATTAAACGTGCCCAAAGTGCTACTGCCCTTCAGTCGGGAGCTGCGGGTCCCTTTTGTGCTGGAGGCTGAGGGGGGCTGTTACTCCTGGTGAGGGAGGGGGCAGTGCTGAAGGGAAGATGGGGGCTGGTGTAAGGGGGGTGCTGACGGGACAAAAAGGGACCTGGGGAACCGAGAGGAGGCGGGAACCCTCTAAGGCTAACAGGGGGAGAAGGGGCAGGGTCTGAGGGAGAATGTCTGAAGGAAAGAATAGTGGTGTTCCTGGCTGTGCTGTGTGCTTGTGAGGCAGGCTCTTGGCTTGCTTAACAGCACAGTGAGAGAGGCCTCAGCGCTCTGCCAGGGAGCAGGTTAGCAAGGGGATATTGACCCGTGCGTTGTGCTGAGTTGTGAGGGACGGGTTTATGTGGTCGGAGCAGGGGTTGTTTGCTTTCTGGGCTCTGTGTCAACATTAGGACTTGGAGAAGGGCGGCCATAAACTGTTGGCCTTTGGAACTTGAAACTTGAGCTGTTGTGACCAGGCGGCACTCAGCACTAAGACTAATGGATTTAAGCAGGTTGTTACAGGAATAAATAATAAAAACTACAGTGTTTTGAGGGCAATATAAACCTGTGTTTATTTGAGCAATCTGTCCCCCTTCTCCCTCTGCTTTTTGGAACTCATATAAAGGTACACTTTTGAGTAGAGTGAGGAAAAATGTCTTCCTGTCTTTCTTTCAGGTATTCCACACATAACGATATAGTCACTGTTGAGTCCATTTATGAGAACGGTACCACTTGTTACCAAAAAGCATTGCTCTCTGCTCGGTCTTCACAAGCCACAAAGCTAAGCAGTGTTGTGATAGCTGAGGAACGTGGTAGGTGGAAAAGCAAAAATCCCTAAAGCAGAAGGTAATTTGTGAGTTGAGGCTTTTTATGGAAGCCTAGGATTGTACTCATACATTTTTAGAAATACAAACGCTTTATTGTTGAAAAACCTGTGGTCTGTAAAAAGAATCTTATTCAGGTTCTGTAGGACAAGAAACCACCTATATATTAGTTTCACTAGTACTAGCTTCTCATGATTCTTAAGCCATTATGATCTAGTAGATGCTGAATTAAGGATTATTTGTTTTATTGCTACAGTGACAGGCCATTTACTCCGTTGTGATGTTATTGTTGATGTGATAAACAGTATTGAAATTATCTCCCGAACTCGGGAAATCTATGTGGAAGATTCTCCTCTGGAGTTGGCTGTGAGAGCTCTGGATGTCGAAGGTATTGCTTGTGAGACAAGCTTTCCTGATATAATTCCAAAGTTTTACTCTGAGAAACGAATGCTGCTTCTTGTCTTCATATTTAGAAGGAAAGGAGGTTTGATTTCACTGTATCAGCTGGCTAGAATACATGAGTTTATCTCTCGATACAAATTTTCATTTCTGTTTTCAGGAAACACATTCAGTAGCTTGTCAGGAATGACTTTTGAATGGAGCATTGCGAAGGATGATGACATCGAAAGTTTAGAACTGTCAAACAAAGTAAGGTACCTATGTTAGAAATTATAAATGAATGCTTCGCAGTCGCTTTCATCCTGGGATACTCCTAGAATGGGTAAGAAATAGGATGGGTAAATTGGGACAGAGATGAGAAGTGATTTATCACTGCACCACCAGTAGGTGTAAGAGTGCTGTTAATTTAGCTTTTAGATAAGTCACGTGAGTAAAATTGGCAGCAGGGGCAGTCTGCTGAGAGAATGCTTTTGGTTTGAATGCGAGTGTAGTAAGCATTGTACAGTTTAAAATGGTTTGTGGTAGCCTAGCCCATGTTGTCATCACAGGGCCCAATAGTTTTGAGACAATGATCAGCAAATCTTGTCAGAGCAATTCAGAAGTTACATTTTTGGGGCCCTCAAGTACAAAAAAGAGACTGAGAAACAGACAGGAATCCAGCAGACACTTGTGAAAAAGTGTCTGGAGCAGGAGACGTGATAGGAGAGGCTCAGGGAATTGGGTTCTTTTAGCTGAGGAGAAAGGTAATTCATCTACATTGTCTGTACTAGTGAATCTGAAATGATCATGGAGATCATACCAAAAGTTACTTTTTTTTTTTTTTGGTCAGGATTTTAAAATACTCAGAAGCTGACTACTCTCCACCAGACTACATAGTTGAGATGGAAAAAGCAGAAAAACAAGGAGACAGGATTCTGGTGTCAGGAATCAAAACTGGTGCAGCAGTCATAAAAGTCCGAATGCAAGAATCAACCTACAAGGTGAATAATTACTGTAAAAATCCTTCTTTTCAGTTCAAAAGAACACAAATTCTTAAAGTTTGGGAACCCATTTTTTAGAAAGTGAAATTTAGGAGTGTGCATAAGTACATGTGAAGTTATCTATCTTGCTGCGTTACAGAGACAGCTAAGACTGCCACAAGTAACAGATAAGAGAAAAAAAATCTCTTTATTACCACTTCTAGCAGTATTGTTAGCATTACCAAGTTTGCTGTTTTTTCCCCACTAAATATTGAAGATACTGTGAGAGTTATTTTTTTTCTTGTCATTAGTAGTCCTTCACATAACAATAGAAAAATAAAAGTAAGCATGTAATTGAAATACCAGATTGGCAAGGGAATGTAGGGCAACTAGAATATTGAGCAGGTAAGGATATGGAGAAAGTGTTACTAAATTTTAATTTGTGCTATTAAAGTGTATTTACTCCTTTTCCATTAGAAAGTGGCTGCTGCCTCGATACGTTTGCTGGTTCTAGAGAATATACTCCTGATACCGTCTCACGATGTTTACCTCCTGGTTGGAGCATATATAAAATACCAAGTAGCAAAACTGGTCCGGGGGAAGATGACAGGTAAATTATTCTCCCGGCACCACTATGTTTTACCCAATCTTCCGCTGGCCTTCATAGCTGAATACACTATCCTAACAGTTTGGTTTCGTAGCAGGGAAGCTGACCCTAGAGATGGTGAAGTCGTGTTGTTAGCGAATTCCCGACCGTTTGGGCCTTGTTAGTGCTGACCGAAGAGGGAACGCGGGGAAATGTGGGAACGGGGAAACGGCCAGGCCTCCGCGCGGTGGGGCAACAGGCCAGCAATGATCCAGAGAGGGCTCCAATGGAAGCCCTCTGCTTGGCCCAGTAGAACTGCTCTCTGACGTCTAAAATGAGGCTCCAAGGAGGGCTGCAAAACCACCCCGGGACTGGTTCAGCAATGGGCAGAGAGGGCTCCACAAACACCCTGGTGTTGGTTCAGGACTGGGCAGAGAGGGCTCCAAAACCACCCCGGGGCTGGTCCAGCGGAGGCCCCAAAGCGCCCGTGGCCTGTTCACGGTGCGGTGAGGGCTCCAGGGAAGGTGCAGGGAGTGGGCCAGCAACGGTGCGGAGAGGAATCCAGAGAGACCCTGGGGACTGGCTCAGAAATGGACCAGAAATGGGCGCTGCAGTGAAGGCCCAGCCATTGGCTCAGAAACGGTCTGTTGAGAGCTGCAGTAAAGGCCCGGGACATGGCCCAGTAACGGTCCGATGGGGGCTCCAGCGGCAGCCCAGCGATGGGCCCGGTGGCAGCCTGGTGGAGGCTCCAAGAAGCGCCTGAGGGCTGTGAGTTTGTTGGAGGTGGTTGGAGATGCCCCTGATTTTTCAAACCTCGTGTGTCCGTGCCTGAGAGTCAAACTAACGCACGTGTGCCGGTGGGGAGATAATGTCAGCTAATTACGTGTTTATATTGCTTGTTTGCTGTCATTATTGTCTGATCCTTGCATTGGTACCCGTGTAAAGATAAGGTTTCATAGGGGAGTGTAGATGATTGTCAAATTAATGTAACTTTTAAAGTAATCTTTTTGCAGAATTAGAATTTCCTCTTGAACATTACGACCTTGAACTTCGCGATCAAGTTATTGGGCCTGGTGGCTCTGACCTTCTGCCGGTGGCCAGCCTGGAGGTGAAGACAGCCGTTGTGAGAGCAGTGCAGTTAGGACAGAGCACTCTTGCCTTTGTTCATAAAAGTATCCTTCTAAAGAGACTTCCAGCCATATGTTATGTGCTAATCCGTAGCTAGCCTCTTTCCCAAGCATGGGCAACCCTATCTATAGTAATAGAGGTTGTGAGTGAAAGAGATTGTAAAGGCAAACGGGATTTTTTGAGGTTTGCTTCTGAGTTTCTCTGAATGCTTTAACTTTTCAGAGTAGTTTGTTAGACAGGGATTCCTTTTTGAGTCCCCCCCTTTCTTCTGGGTCAGCATGTCAGCGTGCTCAGTGTTCAGCCTCAAGAGCCTCCTCACTGTTTGCCGGCTGTTCAGCAAGAGATCACTTTGTAGCCTGTACGCTTCCTTTCTCTCCTACATTGACAATGACTCCTCCTCCAGCCAATTACACAATGTAGTTTTTATTGACGGGAACAGAAACTCTGATGTTGATGAAAATTGGATCAAGCCCCAGATTCCCTCACTTATTCTGTGTTTAAACCACTCGCAGTTTTATAGATCACTGAGGATGGATGTGTTCTTTTTTCATAAAATGAAAATCCCTAAAGAATTCCTATGCAAGAATAAAGATGCTCACATGCGAGCTGCATCTGGACTTCCTAATTGCACTATCTATGTCGTAGAAGCTGGATTTTTAGGTAATAAGGAAGTGGAAGCTTGATTGTAAAAGTAACTTTTTTTTTTTTTAATCAGGAAAATACTGCTTTAAAATATCATTGCAGTCTTTATGCTGGCAGTAAGCACCTAAAACTTAAGGCAAAAACAGACTGCATCTTTTCAAGTGCACTGATTTGAAAATTGAAGTTGGCTTTGCTCCGTTTGATGGGCTGCTTTCTAAATCAGAGTAATTAAGCCAAAGATTAGCAACAGAGAATGTGCCTCAGAGCTCGGAAAGAATGTGTCATAATTGCCTTACATGCCATTTTTGTGCTTCTTGCTGAACTATATATTTTTCTTAGAGAGTGCTTGGATTCAAGAATTTGTTTTTACATGATACTGGATACTTTAGAGGACGAATAATGAGAGCCTTTCTGCTTCAGTCACTATTTCTTATCCAGGAAAGTTTCATAGTGACTGTAAGCCCTTACTGCCTCATGGCTGGCATTCTTCATTCTACACTAAAATCTGTTTATTGGCAGCAGAAAGATGTCTCTGTTACAAAAAATGGCATCACTGGCACTCTCATTGATTGAGGACAAAGCGGAGTACAGCCTTAAGGTTTCTAAACCAATTCAGGAATTCTTCCGTTATCCTTCGGATTACGAAAAGCAGCCCTACTATCAGAAGTTATTAATGAAGGATGTTTTACCACCGCTGGTTGCTGCTGATAGTGTTCTCAAGAGCGAACCACATTTTTTATTTCAGGTTTCACTGTCTATCCAGGAGACAGATGGATCCTGGAAGTGCAGCGAGAGTATGTGATCACTGTAGAAGTTTATGATAGAGACAGCAGTAAAGTTTATTTATCTGATGTGAGTACGTGTTTAGTTAGCAAGGAGCAGCCGCCAGAGGAGTGCCCTGATGAATTATGTTACTGTCATGCAGGGTGTGGAATGAATACAACATTCCTGCCCTTTCCAAGTTTATTGAAAGTACTTCCTAATACAGATGTGGAGGTAGATGATCTTTAAGGTCCCTTCCTAAGCCATTCTGTGATTCGTCCTGTATGTAGGACCGGTAAGGAAATTAGAGAGAGAAGGAAATTAACTCTTGCTCTGTTATCACCTCAATCTTTCCTACAGTCTCTCAAAAAAATTTCCATTCAGTTTCATCTGTACCAATCTTACCCGTGTTACAAACCTCTACAGAAATGCACAATGCTGTGGGTGTTCATGGAAAATGAATCAGGTTTTCCTTGGAAGGGGGACGCAGTGTTCACCGATTTTTGTCAATTTGCAGAATCTCCGAATAATTCACCACTTCTCGAAGGAGTATTTTGAAGAGCTAATATCTTCTCGTAATGGGTCTTACCATATAGTTCAAGTCCTAAAAGATGGCATCACAGGGATAAAAGCTGAATTGGTTTCTGTTCTTCAACAGGTAAGAGACAACGATGGTAGTAATTTTCTTCAGGATATGCTTTTTTCCTAGTCCCTCAGGTTGTCGCATAATACTGCGCACATCTATGTGAAACGAGCTGCTCTGTGATTCAAGTTATGCTATATTTATCCTGCTAGAACAAGTTATTCTCCACAAGGTCTTTGCAGACGATGCCTTCTGCAGTTTCTGAATTGTGAGCAGTCCAAGAGGCAAATATGATTTTCTTGGATATACGAGAAACCGGGCAGATGCAAAGAAAGGCTGGGAAGAAATGAATTACACCAGGGATTGTTGAACTTTCTGCTCTGGTGTTGGAGTAGCAACAGCTCTTACCGGAGCTGCATGCAGCATGTCTTCTTATACAGGCCATGTACGGGTCAATGGCACTCTTGTTCTTTGCCAAGTAGCGTTCTTGTAAACAACCTCCAAAGTTTTGGAATGAGGGTGTTCCAGGGACTGTTCTCCATGAGGGAATTAGGTGTAGTTGTTGAAGCTGATGAGTTTGAAAGCAGGAGCAAGTTAGTCCATGCCAGCTGGCCTCGGCAGCTGGGAATATAAATTAAATGCGTTAAGGAGATAGTGTAAATGTAGCCACAGACTCCTGCCTCTATTTGTATACAAAATAAAATATGTTGGAAACAATTGGACTTGTTACAGCTGCATTTGGATCACTCCCCCAAAAGCAGGAATTGATTTCTGATACTTTTTTTTTTTAAGCTTACATTCTAAGCAATCAGTACAATCTTCATGGGGTTTCAGGCCTGTTCAGACCTACATCAAGTGTATAAAAACCTTAGCTTTCGCCTGTCAGTTGTAAGCTACTTGGGTTGAAAGACTCTCTCCTTCTTCCCCCTTGTTTGTAGGATGGCTCTCAGGCTTACTTACCCGTACCAGTCAGCCACGAACAGGAGGTGCAGATTTACCTTCCCATCAAACTGTCACCTTCTCTCCTTGCGTTTCCACACCATCCCACGGAAGTCCTGTATCGATACAACCTTCAGGTGAAGCTGACTATATCTTGGGAAATCATGAAAGCCTCCTTGGCTTGAGATCCTCTCCTAGAAGAAAAGCTAATTAAAAACTTGCAGCAAATTGAGGCTCAGTGAGAATCCTGAGCACTAAACAGGCAAAACCCACTCCTGTTTTCCTACTTTAACCTTGTAACTGTTCTGCTCCCTCCAGCAAAATCCATTTTTCATTGATAAAGCGACATAATCTTTTCCTTTCTCCAGAAATGCCATGTTCTAATCCTCCAGTGCTTTTTTCACCCCTTTGCTTTTCCATTTTCTTTTTCTGTCATGTCTTTGTTATTTTGTTCTTTGGTCCAATGCCTGTGTTCCCAGTTCATTTGTTGTTCACTTGGCTATACATCATTAAAGTTCACTGTAGTTTTGAACTGTTGAAAGTGTTGTGCAAGTATAAGAAAAGGCAGTAGAGATGTACTTTTATTCTGTTCTTTCACTAGCTTTTCGCTTTACTCACCTGGGGAAAAGATCCTCCCTTTGACTTGGCTGGAAATATTTGATTCTACTTGAGTTGTAAAATAAGCCTACTTGTTTTTCCTTTTTACCCCTAACAGTCCATCATGATATGTACTAGAAGTTTGGAAAGTACTTTGAGATCTTCAGCTGAAAAAATTATAGGAATGCCGCTGTTTTATTTATTTTTACTGCTGTTCCATAGCTAAAGAGCCCAAACTTTTATATATATATATGTATTTGTCAGATCAATAATGCTCATGTGATACCAGCATGTCATCCTATTTATGTTTCCAGGACGCTGTTTACCTTTAGTTTACGTTGCTTGCCTTTTCTTCTATTTTTCTAGGTAGAAGGAGGCAGTGGCAATTTCTCATGGATTTCCTCCAACCAGACTGTGGTCACGGTCACCATCAAAGGCGTGGTGACCGGAGGCTTGGCCCAGGGGCACTGCACTGTGCAGGCCAGAGATGTACAGAACCCCTTTCATTACGGAGAAATACAGGGAAGTCTCTTTTCTGGGCAGATTATTATTCTGAAATGACGGCTTGTCCGGGCTTAGAAACCAAAAGTTTCTGCTTGAAGGTCAAAGATTGTTGGGCACCTGTTCAGTAGCAATGGGCTTGGTTCTCCTGGGGCTTTTATTGCGGTTTTGTCAGTGGAACTAGTTCCAGTTTACATTCCTGTTAACGAGTAGACCTGAATCTTAGTATTTCTTATTTCTTGAGCGTCAGGTGCTTCCTAATGCAGTACTATTTAGCTATTGAATACAGCATTGTTTTATTTTAGGTTGTGTTTAGTTTCATATAAGAACTATTAAAGCATTTGTAAACAGACGTGCTGTCAAAACATTTTCATGTACTTTAATTTGGGGTGTTTCCTGCTCAAGCCTGGGCTGTTAGGCCATGCTGTAGTTCTGACCTCATTGTGGTAGCTCCTTCTGCTCTCACAGGGTGCTGCCCTGGACTTTGCTCCTGCAGGTGTACGTGGAACAGCTGGCAAAGGTGGAACTTCTGCCGTTTCGTGCAGACATTGAGATTGGCCAAATTTTGGAAGCTCCTCTCAAGATGTATTTCACGGAGAGGGAAACAAGGGAGAACATTGCTTTCACTGATTGTTCCCTCTTACCTTTGGATATAAGCATGGAAAAGCAAGGAGTATTTGTCCTTGCTGAAGAAGGTATGATCGCTTAGCTCCAAAATGCTTGTTTCCCTAGGTGTGTTTTAAGTAATTTCCCTGAAGTCACCCCCATGTACAGTACATGGGGATTTCATTAGCCACTAACGAAGTCTGAGGCGATCACTGGGTTGAGGAGTCTCTTGTGGCACTTTGTAACTGACTCTCCCAGCAACTAGATGGAAGCGTTGGAGAGATGTGACATTTGGGGAAACCTTTTGGGAAAAATGGGTAAAGATTCTGCTGCATTTCATCTCTCATAAGAGACCTGCTGCAAAGATGTTCTTAATTTTTAGGTAATCAGAAGCCTGGACAGACATTCTGCTCCAGCTTGCAGTTAGAAGCAAAGTCTGTGGGACATACGTTACTGACAGCAAGCGTTACTGTACACCAAGAGCATTTTGAAACAAGTGCAGTGTTTGCTGCTTATGAACCTC
The DNA here is from genome assembly GCF_964034855.1 of Anser brachyrhynchus. NCBI lineage: Eukaryota > Metazoa > Chordata > Aves > Anseriformes > Anatidae > Anser > Anser brachyrhynchus. Next base: position 3,232,995 of record NC_137721.1, on the reverse strand, counting down.
TCAAGGTGAGGAAGTGCGCGTGTTCACCCCATTCTGTTTGAATTACTAAATTGTTGAGGAGTTAATGCATTTGTTACACAGTCCCAAATCATTTTCTCTAGAAACAAATTTGCAGCTGGGAATTGACAGACACCTACAAAACCAGGAACCTCTTATTCTATCAGATAGAAGTAAATCAGTTTAACAGTCAACTTGACCTTTGTTTTAATTGTGAAACATCAGCAGGGCATTTGATGTAGTCTTCATTTTTCTGAGCTGTGTGCTGTTCTATCAGCATTTCAGTAGGTGTGCACAAAGCTAGATTTCTCGGTTAGATTGGAATAAATGAATAGAAGAACAAATTATGTTATTTTCTAAGGATGTGTAGTTTCTTGTCTGCTTCTCGTATGTGTGAATGGCCTCATGTACAGCTCCAGCAGTGAAAAAGTCCTCTGGCTTGGTCTTAAACATCCTGTCAGAGTAGTTAAGAGGCCTTATGCTAAATGGTAGTATCAGTGGTTCTTATTTTTGTCCATTTTTGACCAGTGTCTCACTAGCAAATTGCATTCAAAGCAGGAATTTCTGCTTTTCTGTCTTCACATGATCAGGCTGTCAACCCAGTAGAGATGGCTTTAGTGACCTGGCAAGCAGCAAAGGAGATGGTATTTGAAGGTGGGCCAGGACCGTGGGTTTTGGAACCATCTCGTTTCTTTTCGGAACTAACTGTGGAGCATAAAGAGAAAATTGAGGTTGTACAAATCCGATTTCCAACCAAAAGGAAACTGAACCAGTACGTTTATAAGGTTGTATGCCTGCAGCTGGGGGAGCAGGTAAGGAAACCTCTGATCTGTCTGGCAACTTAATAAGCAGCTGCAAACAGTGTGGATAAAATTGCATGTAGAGTCTCACAAATACCATTTTCCTCGACTAAAAGGTGCATACCCTATGGTAGTATTAGCTAAGCAAAGGTGAGTTTCATTGTCATTAAACCTGTTGGTCTACCAGTTCTCCCTCTACTCAGAACTGTGTTTAGGAAAAAAAATAAAAGTGCATGTCCTGTTCAGGCCAGCGGTTGTGTCATACATGCATAGACAGTTGTAATGAAAATTTCCTATAAACTGTGCCTACAGAAAGTTTCTCAGATCATTTTTGAAAGAAAAAAAAATAGCCATCTTTCCCTCACAACGATACTGGCGTGCACGTACTTCAGTAGTGTACATTCAATGCCATGCATGCAATCCTTTGCATTTTAAGACGCTGCTGGACATGCCAATTTTATGCGCACATAGAATGGATGAGGCTAGCTGTGTAACCATCTTGTTGCCTGTCCTTGAAGGTGCTCACGTTCCAAGTAGGTAACCGGCCAGGGCTCCTGAACCCTGCTCCTGCCGTGGAGGCGATCCAGGTGACCTTCATCTGCGCTCATCCCGCCAGTATGTCTGTGACCCCCGTGTATGAAGCAGCTCCTGGTATCCAACCTTGTCCATTGCCGCAGCAGAGCAAACAGCTAGTAAGACTTGAAACAGAGCTAATAATGTTAATCCTGTGTTAGGATCCTGCATTCATCTGGGGGGCGGTTGGGAATGCGGGATGTAGAAGGTACTGTCTGTCCTTAGGTAAAGATTGTGCATCGTTAACTGGTAGTGCAGAGCTCTGTACTGGCGAAGTTGTCTATCTAGCAGTGAAATAACTTTCTTCACAATAACTGACATCCCGGTCCCCTTGCTGACGAGGTGTTCTCTGGCCGCTGTGTTCAGTTTGGCAGTAATTGACTTTCTAAACTGGAAAGCTCGAAAGAGGAATCTGAAGAGCCTGAGCCCTGTAATGCGTTGGGGTGATGAAGCTGTAGCTGAGATGAAAGGAGCGGTTACTGCTAAATAGAAACCTGTCCATCACGGTTTGACTGATTCTTGTTTAGGAGGAGGAAATGTTTCTTCTAAGGCTAGGCACGAGGTTACCAGCAGAAACTGTGTTTCTTTGGATGTAGATCCCCGTATCCAGTGTGAGGAGCACGGTTTTGGAGCTAGCTGTGTTTGATCATCAGCGGCGGAAGTTTGACAACTTCAGTTCTCTGGTGCTCGAGTGGAAATCGTTCAATGAAACCCTTGCGCACTTTTCTGATGCTAGAACCGTGAAGATGGTAGCGAAGGATGATGGGACTGGGCAGACCCAGCTGCACGGTACTGCTCAGAGTCTATAGGAATTATGCCTGTCTGCATCATCACATTCAGTCTTTCTTCCTCCTTTCCACCTAACAGAAACATGACTAGAGTGCTTACTTCTGTTTCCTCTAATAATTCGAAGCTCATAGTGCGGTTGTGAGATACAAGTGCTCTCAGAGTTGTGACCCGTCTGCAGTGTGGACAGTGTAGCATCAATACTTACGCACTGCATGGTTATTTTTTGTTATCTCCTTAACACTGTGAATACAAACAGGCGTCTTTCAGAGGCACCAAAACAGGTATTCTCTGTAAAGCCAAGAACTGAAGAATTTCTTGGCATTAGCTTTTAGTGAACACGTTGTCATCGTAAGTCTTCCATTCCTGGGAGTTCAGTCTGTTTCCCTTGACAACAAATATTCTGTCTCTGCAAATCAGTAACACCTACTTTCAGAGCTTTTCTAGTATATTCATGTCCTAATAGCAGGGTGGTTGATATTTCAGGCTGATATTGTGGTAGGTTATATTGTGTGTTTATAAATGTAAAGAGAAGGACTGGTGAAAGAATAATTCAAGTAAATAGCACAGAATTAGATTACTGTATCCTGATGTTTAAAAATGGTTCTCAGGAACTCAGTGAAATTTTAAAAATCTTCAAAATTCTGATTATTTCTTACATCCTGGTGCATGTGTTTTGCATCTGTTGCTTGTAGGACATCAGCTTCTAGAAGTGCACCAAATTAAAGGTACCGTTCATGTTGGAGTCAGCTTTGTGAAGTACACAATACAAGGTGGCCCAAAAGTGAGTAATGAGGAGCTTTTCTGGTGGGCAGAAGAGGGGTTGCTTGCCTTTCACCTGATCTTTCTTTCATTTGATGGCAAAATATCCTTGACAGTCAAGGCTAATGGAGTAACAATTCATTTTCAGTTCTAAATACCGACCTTTGTGCTTTCACAGGGAGGGTTTATTTCAGTGTGTAGTTATATGGCGGAAATGCTCATTTGCTATCTGCAATCATCGTTTCCTTTCTGTACAAGAGAAGGAAGAAAGTGGTGCTTTTGTAACCTGAGCAATACTGATGTAATATCTTTCTGATTGTGTTTGCGTTCCTAGGAAGTGTCTAACTTGCTTACCTCTGCTTCTGTGGAGTTTTTATTGGTAGAGGATGTGACTGTTGTGCCAGATAATGCCACTATATATAATCATCCTGCTGTAAAGGTAAGAACATTGCTAACAGCTTATTTTGTGCCTTCGCATTCCTCGATGATTTGGGTAGCCTTCTACTGTCAAGAGATGCTTCCCACTGGTTTTGGAAGGCAGAAAGGACCTATCTGCATAAACTCACGAACCCGTTTCACTTTGGTGAAGCAATTTTCCCTTTATTATTCAAAGTGGTGTTTGATACTAAGTGTAGTTTCTGTGCCGTGGTGGCATCACACCACTGCTAACTCAGTGATGTGTTATTTGTTGTTTGAGAGGAGTAACTTATTGTCATCAGGTTTCAGACATCTGCCTTTCTACGTTGGTATTTTAATCTGTGAAGGAATGGTGACCCTGTGTGATTGGCTACATAGTTTTGGTGATGTCCTCATTCAGGGGCTGATTGCTGAGGGTTTTATTCTGCTCTTTATTCAATTCTTTCTTGAGCAGAATCCCTGCTGGTAGCTTAAAAAAAAAATAAATAAAAATTAAAAAAAAGACCTCAGATTTTATAGCTCAAAGCCTGTAGTGATCTCCCCTTTTCTTAGCAAAACTTAACAGTTGAGGACTAAGGGCTTAGATCTTTCATGTAATTTTTTTTTCATTGACAGGAGCTATTTGATCTAGTGGAAGGATCTGGATACTTTCTGGTCAACAGCAGTGAGGGTGGAATAGTAAACGTGAAGTATCGGGAGGCGGAAAGTGCCATCGAGGTGATTATAGTCGAGATACGCGCTAGAGAAGCCTGGGTTGAGAATTTTTGAAGAGAAGTTCATCCTCTGGAAAAAGCAAGAAATAATAATTATTTTTTTTCCTTTCCTCTGTCTCAGTCATTGTTCTTAGAGCTGGTTACATATATTCCGTTTTTGCGTCCCAGGCCACTTCATCTTAAGCAACTATGTAATTCAGGCCAAATATTTGCTTGAAAGAACATTAACTTAAGGGGAATCCTGTTAGTTATTAAATAGGCCGTGTTAGTTGTGCATAGATAATCACTATTTTTATTCTTTACTCATGGCTTACTTCCACATCCTGGTTAGACTGAGATTTTCATTTTATCTAGTTCCTTATCAACATTCCTTCCTACAGATTTCTGCACTGCTATATCCTCCAGCGGTGTCTGCAGTACAGCTTGGCATTCATGACCCAAAGGGCATGAGTTAGTAGCTGAGTCAGAAATCAAACCTTTGTCAGGTTTTATTTGAGACAGAAATCTAATCTCACTGCCAGAGAAGAAACACTCTGAACTTTTGACTGCTGCATAGTTTTGAAGTGGAAGCCAGATGTGTTAGGGCATTTAAAATTATGCAGGACAATGCACTGCTCCCTTTGTTCCAGGAAAGAATCCTGTGGCGAATTACACTGACCGAACCCAGTGAAGTCTTTCTTTTGCACCATATCAGCATAACTGAGTACCAGTGAACAACGTGGTTGATTTGAGCAGTGCCTTTGAGCAGAATACCTCATTTTTGTGAATCTATATTCTCTGTAATAGAGATACAAGTATTTTCTTCAGTTACTATGGTTGTGCCTGCTTGCTTTTGTTATAGGTCACCCCTCTGCAGCCTGGATTTTTAAGCCTGGAAATTTATGATCTCTGTTTGGCATTGTTGGAACCGGTTACTGCCTATCTGCATGTATCTGACATGTATGAGGTGGAAGTGGATCTCACTGATAAGGTGATGCAAACTTGGAGAAGCTCAGGAGTTTCTAAGACCTGATGTGGTAGGATATATTTCCCTGCCCACAGGGAGGAGGTAGCACCAGGAGATGCGTCTTAGGATCGAGCATCCAGAGCAGGGCATAGATATAGAGGCCTTAAGAAAGAGTGTAGGAATCCCTCTCTTCCTTTCCCCTCTCCTTTTTTCTTTTTAATCTAGCTTGAGATTGGCAAATCTGTCGTCGTTACTGTTCAAGTCCTGGGTTTTCAGCGACTTCCCTTGCAGAGTAAATACTTCAAGTACATGAAGCTGGAGCTGCAAGCAGCATCACCTATTGTTACATTTGCGTAAGTATTACAATTGGCGGGTTGGAACGTTCTTGAGTACTAACTGATAATATTCACCTTGTATTGAAAACCAGAGCCAATAATTACAGAAGAATTGTTTACAACCCCCTAGCTGTTTGCTGGCTTTGCATAAATGTTGATGGAGTGCATGGAAGGTGTCAGGACTGTAACTGCCAGTTTTAGCAATTGGTTCTCAGGAGAATCTCCCCTTACCTTTCTGTAAAAAGTAAATTAATGTATGCATATCTTTTGTGGCAGGCTGGGTGATTTAACTCATATTCGCAAAGCTCTTTGAGATTTGTGGTTGCAGATGACAAAATGTTTTGCAAGATGTTTTGTCATCTCTACTGCCTGTGTTTCTGTGTTACCACGTGAGTGTATTAAATATCTGAAAGAGGCTGAAATATCTCTGCGTTACTTTACACCTGGTAGCTCTGGACATAAACTTTTCTTTTGATGGAGGAATTGATTCCCTCACGTTTATTGTATTTATTGTGTGGTGTTCTGCCACTCAGAGCTCTCTGCATCCTATATCTAGGACTACGGATAACTCGAAGTAAAAACCTCGATATTATAGTAGTCACACTCAGTTCCTGCCCGAGTTCTCTCTTAGTTATAATACAGGAAATAAAAAGTGAAGTCATGCTAAAGTGTCTTCATAGGCAAATGGAAGAAGTGGGAGAATATTCTGAACTGCACGTACTTCAGGCTGTTGCTGCAGGCCAGACTACTTTGGTAGCTACAGCCTGGGACAAGATGGGAAGAAGAATTACTTCTGCTCCTCGGAAAGTTGAGGTAAGAATGCACAGCTTTTAAGTCTGCTCACTTTTGAGTGTTTCTGACCCACTGTAGAATCCTTGTATTCAAAGTTCTTTAGGAAAAAAAAAAAAAGCCTGCTTGTATGATGACGTTCTAAAGCCTTGATGTTCTCTGACTCTTAAATTCTTGTAAAAAAGAATCCATATAAATATCATCAGTAATCATTGGTGCCGTTTCTGTATTGTGGCAGAGTATCTGTTGTTCTCCTAGTCCCTTTATTCAGAAGGCAGAATCCACTTCCCTTACTAGAAATCTCTGTACACGATAATACATTTTTCGGAAGGATGTCCTAAGATCTACTTAGGCATGCTCATGTGATAATTCAACACTAGCAGTCCTAGTATTTTGTCTAGTGACGTGTTTTTTCCCCCACAAAAACAAACAAACAAACAAAATGTATAATAACATTTTAAAGTAGAATGTTCTTCCTTTATACCAGGTCTTTCCTCCATTTAAACTGATTCCAAAGAAAATTACTCTTATTCCACACAACATGGTGCAAGTGAGTATTACTTCTTCTGAGCAAACGATAATTTTTTGTTTCCTTTCTCCCTCAGTATTGGTGTGCTTAATGTTGGTGAAAAGAGCTTGACTAAACTAGGAGTAAAGGCTCTGAATCCTATTACCAGTCTTATTCCCAAATCCTGGCTTGTGGTAATCCAGTGGTGACCAGACCTCTCTTTATCAGCAGTTAAGTGGATCAAGGTAGACAGTAAATTCCAGAGCCCTTCTGTGTCTTTTATATTGAGCTTCATTGATCCAGCTAGCTGCTTCTGGCATGTGCGTCCTGGAACAGGAGAGCTGGGTCGCTGCAGGCACAGCAAGCGTGGTCCTGAAGCTTGGCCACTTCTGTGACTGCTCCGCTTGGCCAGCCTAAAGGGCATGTGAAGAAGGGTTTCCACGTGGAACACTGATAGTTTGAAGTGAAGTGGCTACAGCGTGTTCAGGTGGAGAGGCGAAGAACAGGCAACCAGAGACAGAAATTAGTTAATCTAGATGCTGTGGTTTAGGGAATTAGTGTGTGTTTGTTTTCTCAGTGAACATCTTGTGTTTTATTTAAATACACTTCAGGTGATGTCAGAAGGTGGTCCCCAGCCGCAGTCCGGCATCCACTTCTCTGTCACTAACTCCTCCGTCGCTGAGGTTAACCGACTTGGACAAGTCACGGCAAGAACAGTAGGAACAACCACGATACAGGGCACTATCCGGGTGGTTAGTGAAGACACGGGAGGAGTTACTGTTTTTTCACAGGTATCTTTCCATTATACTCCTCAGTCTTTCTTCCTTGCCCTTTTTCTTAGAAAGAATGGTAATGGTTTGTCAGGCTTTTTAATTACCTTGGTTGCCCTGATATGGATAATCTGACCCTGGAAAAAACTTCCATTAATATTTGTAGTGTGGCAGTAAAAGGAAGAAGCTAACTTCTTTCCTATTGTAAACAAGAGAGGAGGCCACCACAAGTTGGATGGGAAGCTTTCTCCGTGCATTTTTTTTTTTGCTTACTGGCGCCCCCAGTGGGATATTGTTAAAGGCGCTATGTAGTCCATGAGACAAGCCAAGAGGAGTCAAAGATCTTTAAAAGAGCTCCTAAAGTGTCAGGGTTGTCAGCAGTTACCACCACTGGAGAGTTGACAGTTTCTGTAGATGACAAGGCAGCACTGCGATCTTACCGCCTACTTGGAGGCTCCGGGAGATGTGCTAGCTAAACCTTCCCTGCCTGGCAAAGAACAGTCAAGCCCTTAACCAGATACGGACAGTTTGTTTCAGAAGTGAAGCTACAGGCCACTTGCAGGCTGTTCAGTTTAGTTTGATGCCTCAAAGCTTAATTGTTGTTTTATTTTGCAGGATCAAGTGGAATTAGAAGTAGTTCAGTTAAAAGCAGTAAGAATTCATGTACCTGCTACAAGACTTGTAACAGGCACCGAGGTACGTATTGTAGCTGATACTGGAAACTTCTGTCGGCCAAAAGTTGAGGGGGAGTCTTATCCTAATAGGCAGGTCTAAAGCCTGAGGTAGGTGTTGACTTGAGTGCAGGAATCAATAAAAAGAATGTCAGTGTTCTAGTTTGGTAAGCCTAGTGTGCTAAAGAAAGTAGCACTACTAGATTAAAGAGAAGCAACGGCCTTGTCCGGATGTTTGGACTGGTTGTTTACCTACTGCAAGGAATTCAAGTCTTGTAATCGGCTACAGCTCTGCACTTAACCGAAGTTATGATCTGGGAAACAACTGTGTGTGAGGTCAACAGAGCTGTACCATGGGGCTAGTGAGGAGGAGCTTAGAATGCCGAGTCACAGACGCCTGAAGGAGTGCTTCTTAGTTGTGTTTTAGCTCACAAATGCAGGGTATGTACTTTCTGAAATTTCTTTTTCAGAAATGTGGAGGGCTGTCACGTGCTTTGGGTGCTTTAAAAATGAATGAGAGATTCTGAAGGGAGATTTTTGCAGTCAGTAAGGAATGCATTTTCAAAAAGTGAATTTCTTAGCTGCTATGGAATTTCTGGATCCGTTCAGATAGAAAACATTGTTTACAGGCAGCTTGCCCCCTCGTTTCCCTGGAGATACAAGGGCCGGTTTCAGATCTTGAAATATATATTCAGCAGATTCTTGGTGGGAAGAGGGTGTGATCTTTTCATTGAGGTTAGCTTTTTAAGCAAGGGAGCGGAGGGCTTGTGTTGTATTTTAAAGGACTGCAGAGAATATACTACTGGTAATAAATTCATGGTGTATGTGTCATACGTGATTCCCCTTCTACTCCCAATTTTAGGGGGTTGCGTTCAATTTCTCATGGCATGGATGCCCTCACATTTCTATGGTGACAGTATTCTTCCTTTCCAGATGCCAGTCTTTGTCGTGGGGCTGAACAACATGCTGACTCCATTTTCCTTCAGTAATGCTAACCCAGAACTGAGATTTCAGTGGTCAGTGAGCAAAAGAGATGTTCTAGACCTTCTTCCTCGACACATGAAGGTATGGAGAAAGCCACAAGAATGGGTTTAAGACCCAGTGCTGTTGCTGAAAGCATCAGAAGATTTTTCAGAACATTTCGCGTACAACTTTTGAACCTGTAGTAGTGTCGCTGTAATTTATTTTTTTATTTTTTATTTTACCTATTATGTATGTGTGGTCCAGGTTGAGATGCTTGAGGCTGTGAAAAGCAGCGAAGTCTGAACAGATGAAATCGCATCTGTGATAAGAGATCTTGTCATTAGGAACAGAATCTAAAACAAAAGCGAATTTTTCTGTTTTCACACGTCTCCTTTTTCCTTTTGTAATCTCCGTACTAACACTAGCCCTTTAGTCTAAAGACTGGCTGATATGTAGTGAGATCTGTGCCCTCTCTCTAGCAGGTTTCCATCCAGCTCCAGTCAGACAATAACGTTGCCATGGTTGTGCACACAAAATCAGCAGGTAGAACCAGTATTAAGGTGATGGTGCAGTGTCTGAATGCATCTGCTGGGCAGTTTGAAGGAAACGTGACCGAACTATCAGATGAAGTGCAAATCCTGGTAGGTGTTGCTGGTGCAGCATGTTGTAGAGGTAGGTGTATTTTGAGAGGAAGAAACCTGTGGGCAGTATGCATGAACAGATGCATCAAAAAAAGGTTCCTTTGGGGTCTACACATTGGGCGTAGCTGCACAGAGAGGTTTACACCTCCTTTTGTTTGTCTTTTTTCTGATGACCAATAAGTGGTTTTCCTTCACTCTTAACTCCCAGCTGTCATGAATCCATTTTAAAAAACAACAGCTCTATTTAATAATTTCTTTTTGTTCTGCCTGTAGGTATTTGATAAGCTGTCACTATCCTCTCCCTCGCTTTCCACTGAGCAAATTTTAATGTCCACGAATTCTCAACTCAAGCTGTACACAAACAGGTAGACAAAGGAAAATCCAGGCTGCAGAGACAGCTTACAATGTGTTTCACTCCTTTCAGTGCATAAAGCTGCCTGTTAGCTTATTTTTCCCGTCCCAAGATATTCAGCAGAGATTTGCGTACTTCCTGCTACAAGAATGGGAATTTGAGGCATGCTCAGTTTCAAGTTACTGTCTAAAAAGACTGTATTAAGTGCAGTTCACCACAGAGCAGAAAATGGTAGTCAGATTTTAAAGGGATAGCGCTGTACGGGTGAAACATTCCCCACTGGCACTAGCAGACAGGGCAACGTGATTAATCTGAGCAAATGAACCCCTGTGTACCTACAAAAACAGATCTATAAGCAGTGTCTGCTTATACAGATTTTTGGTTTTTGCTGGTAGGTTTACGCTGCACGTTTCTGGAGGCTTCTGGGTTACTCCACAGCCTGCAGATGTATTTTGGAGTGACTGCTGAGCAGGGCTGCATCTGCCCCTTACACGCAGTTTGACAAATTTCTTCCAGAGTAACGTGCCTTCATGGTGCTCAGGCTGTCAGCACGAAGCTGAAGTGCGCACTTAATGCCGTCCCCGATCTCCTGCTATTGTTGAACCTGCCAGTCAGTAATTTAGTGTGATAGTGAACTAGAAGAACTTAGATACGTTTCTTGTTGCTTTAGTGGCTGCCACTCAGAGTGAAACGAACTCCTAGCCTATCCAAGTCTAACAGTCCTTTTTCACTTTTGTTCTTGGCTAAGGGAAGGGGCTGCATTTGTGAGCTTCCAAATCTTGCAGTGTTACCCCAACTCTTCCATCCTCGAGGAGCACGATCAAGGCGTCCTGAGAGCTGGACCCATCACAGGCATTGCAGTGTTGGAAGTGACTTCTCTAGAGCTCTTTGGAGTGAATCAGACAACCGTAACGGGCATCCAGGTAAGATTTCAGGCATAAACCAGTGTTTTTGTAAGGAAGCAACTAGGAACAGCTCTTTATTTCTCAATCCACTGAAAACAAATCGATGGAGAGAGACTGTATTTTGTGATTCTTTTCATCAGTGTCATTGTATCTTAGGTGTAAAAGGAAAGATTGAATTTTCAACCCTGTAAATGGGTCAGGGTTCTTATTCAAATCTTAGTATACCAGTCTGTAGAATGGAAAAAGACGTTAATATATTTCATACTGAAGAATTATTTGTTGTATGGAAAGCCTCACAGCAGTATAAAATGTTTTGTTTGCAGCTTCCTTACGTTTATTTGAAGCTATACCAACCTGCTTGACATAAATACGTTGTGTGCTTTATCAGTTTGGGAGCAACTGTAGGTCCTTTGACAGGACTCTTCCAAAAAAAATCCAAGAGCTTCAGAAAATGATGCTCTGGCTGAGGAGATGGCTGTCATCCCTCTGAGTCAGGAGCCAATCACAGAAAAGTAAGACAGAAAGGGAGTGTGCTGTGCCGCAGGCAATCGCATTACGTGTTGACAAAGTACCGTGACAGCAAACAGTAAGCTACAAAGGACTCTCCAAGGGACAAATACCAAGACTTAGCTTGACTTTACTTTTTTTCCAGGTTGCACCCATTTCCTATTTAAGGATAAACATTAGTCCCAAAATCTACACAGCTGGTGGCATGTCCTTGGCTACATTTCCCCTGGGGATGTCCTTAACCATCACAGTTGAGTTCTACAACAGCATCGGGGAGAAGTTCCATGCCCAGAACGCCCAGCTGCGCTTATCTGTGAACAGGTACAGCCTTGAGAGCACTGGCACGTGGTAGGGAGACGAGAACTCACTCTTATATCACAAACGATAACAGAAATGTCAAGTTCCGTCTTAAACCTGACATACATTTGAAAACAGCTGTCCAGAACTGGGAGCTGTTTCACTTAGTCACCGATACTGCAGTAACGTGTGGATTTCCATACAGGAAACAGGCAGCTTTAGATGGATGAAATTTATCACTTTCCTCTCGCTTAGGAAATCTTTGTTTTCAGAGATGACTTGCTACTCATTAGACCTGCAAATAAGAATCACACATACATTGCTCAGGCTGTGAACAGAGGAGTGACGCTCTTGACTGTGCAGGACGAGAGGCACCCGGGCGTGGCTGACTATGTCCCAGTGCCTGTGGAACCCGCCATCAAGCCAGATCTCTCAAAGCCTGTGGCAGTAGGAGATGTAATCTGTTTCAGCTCACCCCTCGTAAACCAAGAAGGTTTGTATGCATTTTTCTGTAGCCCCTGACCGGGCTGTTAAGCAGGGAGACTTGTCACGTGGTCTCAGTCGATTTCAGAAGCTGAGCAAAACCAGGCTGACTGTATTTTAGTGGGAGAACTCTAAAAATTGCGAAACCTCGAAACTGCTTCAGGACGGGGTGCCTCGCCTGAGAATGGGAATGGAGCTGGTGCTCTGGCATGGTAGCAGGTGTCCACGTGCACAGAAATTCCTGACTCTTAGGCTCCGTGACTCCTATTCATAGGAAGGCTCACTTTGTTACCTTTTCAGAGTTCAAGTGCGGGCCCAATTTTGTTGTCTTCTACACTGACACAAAAAGAGCATTTTTCCCTCATTTTCCCCAGCTTCAGAGCAGCTGTTTCCTAGCTATTCAAGAGGACAGGCTGCTCGGGGGAATTTACTGGTACTTAAACAAAGCATTCCTTAACTGCATTAAAAGACTCCGTGCATAATGGAGTGACAGTCCTGCCTCTACAGTTTTATTACTGACTAATCAGAGCTACATGGTAAATTAAGTCTTTGATAGTATTTTTAGAATGAGAGGTAACCAGAGGGCCTCCCAAGGAATGCAAAAAATGTTCTCCCCATTCTGTGCAATCTCAGTTGAGCATTCTCTTTACTCGCTGAACCCCAAAATTAACCTTCTGGTTTATGGTCCCAGTTTACTCGAGTAAATATGATTTATGAGCTCTCTGTCCTGGAGAATAAGCAGATGCTACTTCAGTGTATTTCACTGGGAAATGCAGGGAAGGGCTTCACCCGGGATATGTTAATATTTAGGAAGGTTCATTGCAGGAGGCCTAAAAAGAGAAGACCTGTGTGTTTCAGCCTGCTATAGGAACTCTCTAACCATGCATGGGAAAAGATACGTGGTGTTTATTGCCAGGGTGTTAAATGAATCCTCCTCATCAGAGGCCCCTCAGTGGTCTCCCATCCTTTTCGGTAGACACCATGCAGCAGAATCCAGCTTGTACCTCGGTGTTTGTAGGTGCCTCAGGGATGTGGCATATCTCCCCCAGTGATACGCTGGACGTAGACAGCGTGAGTGGAGCAGCGTTAGTGAAGAACACCGGAACAGCTACGGTCTTCCACGATATCCCAGGGACAGGGAAAACGTACAGAGAGGTATTTGGCACAGCACAAGGGGAGAAGACCAGCTTGCTACTGTGCACCAGGGCTGGATATGTATTTATGCTGTTCTACATCAAAAAAAGAAAACCAGTGTCAGCTTTTCTCTCTGAATGCTTTGCTTATCAGAACGTCCAGTATGTATGTAGGTAGGCGGTGTTAGCACGGGGATTGAAACCCTCACAGCAGAGGGGTGCAGAGCCTTTACTCTGACTTGCTGGGTGTCTGCTGCTGGCTTGCAGCTCAGCTCCTAGGCGCGAACAAAAAATGTTTGCAAGTGAAGGGCCAGTTCAAAACAAAACAGGGAGGGCTTGGTTCTCATTCACATTAAAGGTGTAAATGAGACTAAGCTTTAATGACAATTATCCAGTTAAGCAAGTTTTGTAGAATAGCAGAAGAAAAATGAAGCGGTAAATTTCCCTGCTGTCTGTGTGAATCAATGTTTTGGGCACAGAAGTGTGCTTTTCTTAATATTACAGGTAGTTGTCAATGGTTCTTCAAATCTAAGTTTCCAGATTGGTCAAAAAAACTATTTAACAAACGCTCCTGATTCTTCTGCATTCCACGTTCTTGTCGCCACAAGCAGTGGAAGAGAAACCCTCAAAGGTAAAAACCCATATTGGTGAATTCCTCTTTCCTGGTTCATGCTGACCTTTTCTGCAGTAAAATGTTTATACTATGGACACAAACATGTTCTTAGTCCGTAGCGGTAGGAACTGAATGACAATTTATCTTAGTCATCTACGTGCTTTAGCAAAACAGTGGATTTTTAGTCTTTGAAACACCAAATTGCATGAACTACAACCTGCTCGCAGTAAATCCAAGACTATGGACTACTGGTGGGAAATAAGTTTCTGCTTAGGAAACGGGAATGACAGTCACAGGCTGACAGCCGGGCCGCTCTGCGCGTTAGGGAGCGTTGCGTCTTGTTTTGCTGAAGGGTCATCCACTGGAAAGAAGCTGACTGACTTGTTTCTGCTCTTCTCCTTCAGGCCCCTGCAGCCCGCTTCAGCTCAGCGCGATCACAAATCGGCTTGTCCCGGAGTCTTACTTGAAATGTGGGGTTGGGTTCAGCAGCACCATGTTGGACGTTTCGGCTGGGGAAGTCTTCCTTGTGCGGTCAGGATTCAGCATCCAGGAAGGTAGGCATGACCTTTTAAATCCTCATGCTTTGGGTTTCATTCTGGTGATATTTTTTTTCCATTTCAAACGCAAGCTCTGATTTGTTTATTCTGTTTTGAATCCCGTCTTGAATTTAGGTCTTTATGCCTGTGTGATCACAGCTAAACCCCAGCCCAGTGAAGTCCTCCTGGCTCTGAGCTTGGCTGATGCTTCTGTGTACGTGACTGTTTCTCACAGCAGTGACCAGAGGAAGGGGGACACGCAACGAATCCTTGTTCCTTTCCTCCCTGCCTTCTACCTTTACCAGTCAGAATTAGTTTTTAGTATCACACAGCTAACTGGTGTGCTAAGAGTGCTGGGAGTTGAAAAAGTATTAGAAAAGCTGGAGGTACGTGAAAAGCTTCTTTTTTTTGGTCTCCATTGCTGGGAAGGGAAATAAACCCCGCTACAAGGGTGTTGGGAGAGATGCGGGCTTGAATGCACCGAGTTCTTTCTGAGTAATCCATTTGTTGGGCCACTGGGTAAAAACTGCGGTCTAGTTTCTGCGTTCAGAGATGGGTTGTGTGGGGTGGTTCTGCATTTTCCCTCCGACAGCTGCGTAGAGAAGTGAGGCAACAAATCATCGCCCATACTAACGTGACTCGCTGTTTCATGACTACGTAGAACATCAGGATGTGCAGGCGTACGGAATTCAGGCGTGCTGCTGGCTTTCATCTTAAAGCATCTCTGTCCGTCTGTCCCAAAAGGTTCAGCCCAGTTCTCCGGCTCTAACCGTGATGCCTCCGGAGCCTTCGCTCAGCATGCCCGGGCTTGTCTCCTACGTGGTCGGCGTGGTCAACTTCACCTCTCTCCAGCAGATGCCAGCACCGGCCTTCGTCAACGTGTCTTGTGCTCTCACCGGCCAAAGGGCAGCGGTAGCAGTGAGAGCTCTCACCGGGGAGTGCGCGCCCGGTGAGCACCGTTAGGGGAAGCTTTTCCTGGGAAGCTGTTGCAAGCTGGGAGCTACCCGCGTGCAGCACTTACCCTGTCCTTCGCACCGCAGGTCAGTGCAGGGAAGTGGGAGCTCATCACCAGCTAGCGAGCTCTTACCATGTCCTTCTCTTCACTCTCTTTGCTGTTTCAGCATTGACAGCTGTTACGTTCCTTGGTAAGTGATTTATAACTCCAGAGTTCACACCCAGAGAAAGCAGAGATGCGCGCTTCCCTCGCTGTGATTTTAGGGCCAGTTCCGCGTGCCTGCCTTTCACAGCGCAGTGCTCTTTGGGAGCTTTAGAAAACTGACTGAAATCATACTGAAAAGATGCGACAGCAGTTGTTTTCCTTGAGCAGTCCTCCCTTCAGTTACTGGGGACCTGAACCTCAGCCAGAGGCAAGAGGCAACAAGGAAGGAAACTTTCCACTTGTGACTGCAACCCCTGCAGCTGTAGGCAGTGTAACATGATAGAATCCAGCAGGATGGAGGGGGAAGCAGCGTTCTAAGAAAGAGCTGCTAGATTTGGGGGAAAAACCAAGCTGCTAAGTTGAATGCAGCCAGCCTGTGGTCCAGTTAGAGTGCAGCCTGAGCAGCTCCTGGGGGCAGCTGTCGTTAAAAGCAGCTGGTGGCTGACCTGCAGGAGTCAGCAGTGGCATCTGGGCCCAGAAAGGGCTTCCAGGGGCAGCCCAGGGAGGGGTTAGACCAGGACCCCACCTTCATGGGTTCAGAAATGACAGCCCAAGTCCCTGACCATAGCGCGCGTCCTCGAGGGAGCTCAGACTCTAACCAGAGTGCTGGTTTTGTGCAGCCTACAACGCTTTCCTGACCAGGCTGCAAACGGTGCCTGTTGTGTACGTGCCTACCGCCGCTGTACCTCAGACAGGTAAGAAAAGGGTTTTTGCCAACTCTTCTGGCAGTTTCTACTCTGAGCTACTACACGCGTGCCAGGCTGGCATCCTGGGTTCATGGCGCAGTGCGGCTCGGTGAGTTTGTCACCACCGCTTTACGCACAAACACCCCCAAAATTCACCACCAAGGGTGAACTCCAAGAACAACACGGGGCCTTTGGAGGGGTTTGGAGAACGTCCCCTCCTCTGTGAAGAGTCGGGAATGCTTGAATTCTCAAAGCAGCCTCCCTTTATTTCCTTTTCTCGCAGGATATTCCTATCCTGCCAGTTCCCAGTACGAAAGGAGCAGGCCTCAGCTGGGGCTCTGGAGCGTGCGGAGGTGAATCCCTACCAGGGAGATCCCCACTGCGAGCGGGGATGGGTTATTTCCGACCTGAACGAAAGGAAGCGTTTAATTTCCCCTGTTACCTGCTGATCTGAGCCTCGGATGTTTAGTACCTGCGCTCCTCTGACATTTAACTGCATGGTGGGGGCCAGGCCCGGTTAGTTTTTGGGATTAAGGGCAGGCCCCCCAGCCATGTTCCCTCTCAGGTGCTCTGCAACCGCTCACAACCCCTGTTCTTTACCAGCCCGAGTTCAAGTTACAGCTCAAGACAGCAAGCGCATTAAAGGCAGACCAGTTTGCGTGTATTTTATCCAAAATTTATTGACAGCAAGATGGGTGGGGCTACAGGGACAGCATGACAGTCACGTTCCTGGCTGGCCTTCCTGGACAGCGCGCTCAGGTCACACCTTGGCGTCTCGTTCTGCGGTCACCTCTCCTCCCGGCGAGCTGTGCGGGCATCTGTGCGCGTAGTCCCAGCCATCGCAGCTCCCTCCGCTTAGTGCTGCTTTCGCCTGAAGGAGCATCCTGGGGGGGGGGAGCACAGAGCTGAGCGGCTGCTGCCCTCTGAAACCCCTCAAGCTACCGCCCACGCAGCGCTTCTTGGGGCTGGTAAGCTGAGAGATTTCTCCGTCTGCCCACAGGAACACACCTCCCTCCTCCTTTCTTGAGGAGCAAAATCCCTCTAAGGCCCAAACCGTTTTTTAACCCAGCCACAAACCGTTCCGCGCTGCCACCCCCCCCCCCCCGCACCACCTCACCCACCTTCTGTGAGCCTCGCCTTGCCGCCGGTGGGCTGGCACAGCACGGTGGAGCAGCCGACGCACAGCACGACCGTCTGCGCGTGGCTGAACACCGTGGTGATCTTGTAGCACCCTGCGGGCAGAGCACGGGGAGGGGGGGAGGAGGCAGCGTTAGGGCGCGGGGCGGCACCGGGAGGGAACCGGGCCCCGCGCCCCCCCCCCCCCCCCCCCGAGGCGCCTACCGGGGCACTTGACGTCCATGAAATAGGAGTTGGGGCTCTGCACCAGACGCTTCTTCTTGTGCTTCCGCTTCTCCTCCTCGGGGGACGGGTGCAGCAGGTCCTTGGCCAGCTGCGGGCGGGAACAGCCGCGCTCAGCACCGCCGCCACCGGGCCCCGCCGCCCCCCGCCGCCATCTTGCGCCCCCGCCGCCGAGGAGATGGCGGCGGGCACGGCCCCCCCCGGCCCTCCCAGCTCCCCCCCGCCTCCCCTCGCCGCCCCCGGCCCCGCGGAGCCCGACCCCGGCCCCCGCAGCCCGCGGCGGGGCGGGGAGCCCCGGGCCCGGCGGCGCGGCGCACTCACGGGCATGGTGGCGTGCGGGCGGCCGCGGCCGGAAAGGGGCCAGGCCGGAAGCGGGCGCCGCTATATCCGCCGCGGGGTTCCCCGCACGGGCGGAAGCGAGGCGCGGCGCCATCTTGGGAAGGGCGCCGGGAGGGCGGGGGCGGCCATCTTGGGAGGGCGGGGCGCGCCTGTCGGGCAAGGGGGCGGAGCTCCTGGGCGGCGGGGCGTGGCTCCGGGCGGGGGGCGGGCCCGCGAGTTAGCCCCGCCCCTCCCTCCCCCGGGCCGTGCCGGGCCCCGTGGCGGCCGCGGGGCAGAGCGGCCCGGCGGGCGGGGGCCATGGCCAAGGCGTACGACCACCTCTTCAAGCTGCTGCTCATCGGGGACAGCGGCGTGGGCAAGACGTGCCTCATCATCCGCTTCGCCGAGGACAACTTCACCAGCACCTACATCTCCACCATCGGTGCGTCCCCAACGGCACCGGCCCCCCCCGCACCCCCCCCCCCCGGGACCGGCCCCCCCCGCACCCCCCCACACCCCCGGAACCCCCCCACCGGGACCGACCCCCCCGCACCCCCGTGCACCCTCCGCCACCCCGACCCCCCCCCCCACCGGGACCCCCCTCCGGCCCCCCCCGCCCCGCCCCGGCCCCCCCCGGCCGCTCTTTCCCCGCTCCCCTTGCACAAGCAGGAACAAATCCGGCCCGCGGAGTTTTGCAATCCCGGAGCAGCCGGGACCCCCCCTCCGGGAGCTGGGACCGGGGTTGAGGCCCAGGGGTGCCTCCGCGGGGCCTTCGCTCGCCGCCCAGCCCCGCTCGGGGGAACGGGACCGGGACACCCGAGTGCTGCGGGGAGCTCCGGGACCCCCCGGGACCGGGTCCGAGCCGTCCCCGGGGCCCCACGGCAGAACCACCGCCTGCGGGGCTCGGCTGCCCCGCCACCAAAAAGGACGAGGAGGGGACGCTGATGGCGGCCCGCTGTCCTGGAGCTGCCGCCAGGCCAAGACCCGAAGCCAGCCTCCTCCTCCTCCTCCTCCTCCTCCTCCTCCTCCTCCTCCTCCTCCTCCTCCTCTTCCTCCCGGCCCTGCCTTCCCCCGCGCTGGCAAAGCCATTTCCTGAGCCGGCGGCAGCTGCCCCGTCCCGCCATAAACTCCAGCTCGCTCCGGCTGCCAGCTGCCGGCCGGCGGCACCCACACCCACAAACCGGGCTGGGCGCTGGGGGGGCAGGAGCGTGGGCACTGGGGGGCTGGGGGAGGCAGCCCGGCTGGGGGGCTCCTGGCAGCCTTTGGGGCTGGGTTAACCCCCAGCCGGGCAGCCCCCAGTGCTCGTTGCAGTGTGATGCCGTCCCACGGGAATGCCTCATCCCAAGCCTGGTGGGCCTGGGGGTGTCCCCCCCCGCTCTCTCCCACCCGGCTTTGCCCCCAGCTACACCCCAGGGGCTGTTTGTGGCCGGGCAGCTCCTCACCCTGCAGCCAGGTCCCCGCTCCCACTGGCCTCTCCTTCCCCTCCCAGGCATCGACTTCAAAATCCGGACAGTGGAAATCGATGGGAAGAAGATCAAGCTGCAGGTCTGGTGAGTTGAGGGGCGCAGGGGCACCCCACGTCCCTCAGCACCGCCAGGATGCCCTCACACCCCCCTCTGCTTCCTCGCAGGGACACAGCAGGGCAGGAGCGCTTCAAAACCATCACGACAGCCTATTACCGCGGGGCCGTGGTATGGCGGGGGCAGCGCGGGGGGGACCCCAGGGGCTGGGGCAGCCCCTCAGTGGTGTCGGGTCCCTGCCCCGCTGACCACGCCGTCCTCGCAGGGCATCATCCTGGTGTACGACATCACGGATGAGAAATCCTTCGAGAACATCCAGAACTGGATGAAGAGCATCAAGGAGGTGGGTGCATGGCGGGGCCGGGGCCGGGGAGGAGCCGGGCTGGGGCAGCGGGTGGGTGGGTGGGTGAAGCTGCCACGTCCCCGTCCCCCCCTGCAGAACGCGTCTGCCGGCGTCGAGCGGCTCCTCATCGGCAACAAGTGCGACATGGAGAGCAAGCGCAAAGTGCAGCGGGACGCCGCCGAGAAGGTAGGGTGGGGGCACGAGCCCCCCCGGCCGTGGGGCAGGGCTGTGGGGCCGCGGCCCCCCTTCCCACGCGGCGTCCCCTCGTCCTCCAGCTGGCCAAGGAGCACGGGATCCGCTTCTTCGAGACCAGCGCCAAGTCCAGCGTGAACGTGGAGGAGGTGAGAGGCGCGGGGGGGCCGCTGCCCCCCATGCTGGGGGTGGTGCTGGGGGGTCCCCGTGCCGGGGGCAGCCCCCGCTGACCCCCCCTCTCTCCCCTCAGGCCTTCAGCACGCTGGCGCGGGACATCCTGCAGAAATCGGCCCGCCGAGCGGTGAGTGGGGCGGGGGGGGGGCTGAGCTGGGGGCGCCCCCTTCCAGCCCCCCCTGACCTCTTGTCCTCCCCCGCCCCCCCCCATGCTCTTGCAGGTCCCGAGCACCGCCGCCACCGCCGGCTCGCTGCCGGAGCCCAGCGCCCCGCGGCGGGGCAGCTCCAGGTGCCAGCTGCTGTAGGGCTGCCACCGCCCCGGGGCAGCGCGGGCGCCTCTCCGGGAGCCGGGGGGGGGGGGGGGGGGCCGCAGTGGGGGCGGCCCCGCGCCAGGTGCCATAAACCCGGCCTGTGCCTTGCCCCGGCTCCGCTCCGTGTCTGGGGGACGGCGGGGGGGGACGGGACAGGGAGGCGCGGGAGGGGGACGCGGACACGCGTGGGCGCGCCGGCGGGCTGGGAAGCCCCGCCCCTTGGCGCCAAGCCCCGCCCCTTGGCGCCAAGCCGCGCTCCTCGGATCGAAGCCACGCCCCCTATGCTCGAAGCCACGCCCCCGGTACAAAAGGCACGCCCCTCAGGTTAACCCCACGCCCCTTGGCGCGAAGCCGCGCTGCTTGGGCCGAGGCCACGCCCACCGGCGCTAAGCCACGCCCCTTGGCGCTGAACCGCGCTCCTTGGCTCACAGCCACGCCCATTGGCTCACAGCCACGCCCATTGGCTCACAGCCACGCCCATTGGCTCACAGCCACGCCCATCAGCGCGAAACCACGCCCCTCGCGCGAGCCGCGCCCGAGCCCTGCCCTTACGCGGAGGCCACGCCCCCCAGAGAAGCCGCGCCCCTCGCAAAAGGCCCCGCCCCTCACGGAAAGCCCCGCCCCCGCGAGGTGGCCCCGCCCCCGGCCGAGGCCCGGCCCCGCCCCGCTCCCGGCACCCCCCGCGCCCCGCGATGGCGCCGCAGCCCCGGTTCCGGTAGCGCCATGGGCCCGGGCGGGCCGCGGGGCTGGGCGCTGCTGGCGGCGCTGGGCGCGCTGGGCCTCGGCCTGCGGTGAGCGGGGGCACGGGGGGGGACCGGGACCGGGACCGGGGCCGGCACAGGCACCGGCACCAGGACCGGGACCGGGACCGGGGGGTCGGGGCCAGGCCTGGCCCGGCCCGGCCCTGACGCGCCCCCCGCGCTCTCCCCGCAGGGCGGCGGCGGCGGCGATGGCGGTGGGAGAGGAGCGGCGCTCGGGTGGGTGCGGGGCGGGGACGGGGGCTGGGGACCGGAACCGGGGGCTGGGACCGGAGCTTGGGACCAGGACTGGGGCTCGGGGCTGGGGACCGGGGGCTGGGGACTGGTGCTCGGGGCTGGGACCAGAGAATAGGGACCGGAGGCTGGGGACCGGGACGGGGACCGGGGACCGGTGCTCGGGGCTGGGACCAGAGAGTAGGGACCGGAAGCTGGGGACCGGGACCAGGGGCTGGAACCGGGACGGGGACCGGGGACTGGTGCTCGGGGCTGGGACCAGAGGATACAGACCGGGGGCTGGGGACCGGAACCAGGGCCTGGAACCCGGAGGTGGGGTCCGGTGCTCGGGGCTGGGACCAGAGCATAGGGACCGGGACCGGGGCTTGGGGCTGGGGACCGGGACCGGGGCCCCGCCGGCCCCCAGCCGCGCTCAGCACCCGCGCCGCGCCCGCAGCGAGCCCCACGCAGGCCACGCCGTGCTGGCGGGTGGAGGACTTCGTGGTGGCGCAGGAGTGCGGCCGCTGCTCCAGCTTCCAGGCGGTGAGTGAGCCCACGGGGGCTGCCCCCGGCACCGGGCCCGCCGCGCGGCCTCACGGCGCCTCGCCCCGACCCCTCTCGGTTGCAGAAGACGGTCCCGGAGTGCGGCCCCACCGGCTTCGTGGAGCGCATCAGCTGCGCCGCCTCCAAGCGGGACGAGTTCAAGAGGTGGGCGAGGGGCTGGGGGCCTTGAGGGGCCGGTGGCGTTGCGAGGCCGGGGCCGTTCCCCCCGGGGATCGCGCCCCTGCCCTCCCCTCTTCCTCTCCTCCTCCTCCTCCCCGCAGCTGCCGCTCGGCGGTGATGGAGGCGCACGTCTTCTGGAGGTTCGTGGGCACCATGATGTGCGTGGCGGCCGTCTTCGCCGTGCTGGTGGTGTGCCGCCAGCGCGTGCTGGACAGGAAGGCGCTGGAGAAGGTGCGCAAGCAGATCGAGTCCATCTAGCGCCCGCGGGGCACCGGGCACGGCGGCAGCGCCCCCGCCGCGGGGACTCGGCTCCGCTGCCGCTCCCAAAGCAGCCGGGAGGAGGAGGAACGAGCGCCCGTGGGACGCCTGCCCCGCTCTGCCGTGACCCCACAGGTGCCGCGGCCCACCGGGGGCTGCCCGGTGTCCCGTGGGGTCCCCGTGGCGAATCGCGCTGCGCGGGGCGCCTGGGGAGCCCGGTGCCCCGGGGGACGCCACAGCCGCCTGCTCCGAGCTGGTGGCGTGCAATAAACCCCGGTCGTTATCAGCCGAGCGCCGCTGGTGTTCATCCTCGTGGGACTGGGGCGTTCCTCCCGCTCGTGGCCCCCAGCCTGCCCCTGGGGGGTGCCCCCTTCCTCGCCGAGCCCCCCCAGCCACGTCTGGGTGCGAAGCAGGCACGGATTTATTCACCAGAAGCTGCCTGCGAGCGCAGAGCTCCCCTCCCCTGCGCTGTGCGTGGGCTGCACCCAGCGCCCCTGCCTGGGGCATGGTGGGGGGGCCCCCGACTGCCCCCCCCCCCATCCCAGGGTGGCTCCCAGCCCCCAAAGCGGGGCCGTTCCCCGGTGGCTGTCACATCTCGTCCCCGTGTGCCTGTTTTGCTGCCGCCGCTGCGTCCCGCAGCCACGGCTGAGCCCTCGGATCCCCTGGGGGAGCCTGGCCCGAGGAGTTTGTGCCCGGCTCCCTGCCGGGGGGGCCCGTCCTGTCCTCGCGCCCCCCCTTGGCACCGTTCTCCGCTGCAGCCCCCGGCTCTTCCAGCTGCCACCGCGTCGCCTGGGCTTCTCCAGGCGGTGCCGGCGGCTCCGCGCGGGTCAGGATGTGCCTGGAGATCACTGCAGGGACGGGGAGCACCGGGCAGGGCTGGGGGCAGCTGCTGCCTGCCCCCCCCCCGGGGGATCCCGCAGCCCCCCCAGCTCCCCATTACCTCCCGTGGGCTGGTGGGGGTCCCGGCGGCCCCCCCGGCCCCAGTAGAAGGGGCTGTAGCTGGGGAAGAGGATGAGCACCAGGGAGAGGAGCAGGATCTGGGGGGGGGGACACACAAGTGGGGTTACAGCACCGGGGGGTGGGTGGGGGGCACCCACCCGTGGGTGTGCTGCCCGCGGGGGGGGGGCGCTGAGCCCTTTGTGGGGGGGGGAAATATTCATGTGGGTACCAGGACGCAGGTGCTGGTCTGGGCGGCTTTGTTGGACGTCTGCTTGATGAGAGCCTGGAGCGCCTGCAGCTGGCTCAGCAGGGACCTGGGGGGGACAAGGGGGGGGGGACAAGGCGGGGGGGGTAAGGGGGGGGTCCAGGCATTGCCGTGCACCCCACCCGGGGCGCCCCCGTCGCGCCGCACTCACCCGTTGCGCTGCTCCAGCTCCCGAACCTTCCTGTGCAGCTCCTGGTTCTGCGCCGAGCACGAGGCCACCCTGCCGGGGCAAGGCGGGGGTGCTGAAGGCCCCCCCCAAGATGAAGGGGGGGGGGGCGGGGGGGTCCCCACCAGCACCCACCTGCTCTCCAGCCCATCCAGGTATTCCTTCTTCCTCCGGCGGCTGTCCTGTGCCGACCGCTTGTTCCGGATCTTCCTCCGCACCTTCTTCAGGACGCGCTCCTCAGCCTGCTGTGGCCAGGGGGGGTGAGCCTGGCCCCGCACCTTGCCCCCCCCCCGGGATGCCCCCCCCCCAAGCCCACCTTGGTGAGGGGCAGGGAGCCGGGCAGCGTCACCCCCTCCTGCGCCAGCAGCCGCTTCTCCTCCTCCGACAGCAGCAGGACTGGGAGCTGCGGGGTAAAAAGGGGGGGTGAGGGGGGGGGATCGGGGTGCACAGTGCCGGGGGGGGGCAGCAGAGCCGGACTCACCGTGGGGGCGGGCAGGGGCAGGGCGGGCAGCGTGGCGATGACGCAGGACTCGGGGGGCAGCAGCGTGGGGGGCAGCCAGTCTGGGGGGGGGGAGGGTGATGCCCTGCCCTGCAGGATGCGGCCCCCCCCCCAGGGCTGAGCCCCCCCCAGCCCCACTGACCCAGCTGGATGGTGACCCCGCCGTGCGCGGGGGTCCCGGCGCTGCAGACCACCTCGTAGACGGCGGCGGTGGTGGCGGGGGGGGGCTCCTCCGGCTGCTCCCCGTCCCCCGGGGGGGGGTCCTGGGGGCTGCGGGGGGCGGGCCGGGGGGGGCCGCACACCTCGTCCGGGGCCACGGCCGGGCCCAGCGGCTCCTCGGGCCGGGTCCCGTCCTGCGGCCGGAGGGGACGCGCGATGGGACCCCGAGGGTGGCACCTCCCGGGGTGCCCCCCCCCCGTTTGCCCCCCCCCACCAGCCCCACTCACGCCGTCCGGGGGGGGCCCCCAGCCCCCGAAGGGGGGCAGGAAGGGGTCGGCCCCCAGGCACAGCTCGTCCGGCTCCATGGCGGGGAGGGGGCGGCGGGGGGGGCCCGGCTGGGTCCGTCCCGGTCCGTCCCGGTCCGCCCCCACCAGGATCTCGGCATCCTGGCCGAGCCCAGCCAAGTCCCTCCCCCAACCGGCGGCGGGGCCGCGCTCCCCGCCCGCCACCGGGGGGGCTCGGGGCTGGCTGCGGGGGGGCGGCCGCCGCCGGGGTCCGCACCGGGACCCCCGGGACTCCCCCCCCCGCCACCCCCCCGGGACCCCCCCGGGCCCGTCCCGGATCCCCCGCGGACCGGGCAGAACCGAGCCCCGCTTACCGGACCGGTGCGCTCCGTCCTGCCCGGTCCCGGTAGGGAGGTCCCGGTCCCGGTCCCGGTCCCGGTCGGGCTGTCCCGCCGCCCGGTCCCGGTCGCGGTCCCTTCCCCTTCCCCTTCCCAGCCCCGTCCCCGTCCCGCCCCTCCCGCTCCCTTCCCGTTTCCCTTCCCGTTCCCGTCCCGGCCCCGTTCCCCCGCCGGCCGCCCCCAGCCCCTCTCGAGCCGCCCCCCCCCCGCGCAGCCCCGTTCCCCCCTCCCCCCCCCCCCCCTCCCTCCGGGGCCATCCCCGCGTGTCCGGGGCGGGCCCCAGCCCCGTGCCCCCCCCCCCCCCCGCTCCGCCCCGGGACGCGCAGCGCGGCCGCCCGGAGCCTGCCCGGTGCCGGTGGCGGCGGGGGCCGGCGGGATGGCGGCGGGAGGCGGCCCCGGGGCCGCGGAGCTGGCCTGGAGCCCCGGGGCCGCGCCGCGGGTCCCCCCCCCCGGGCTGGGGCTGAAGCTGGGGGCGCTGGCGGCGCTGCTGCTCCTGCCCCTGGGCTGCGGGCTGGGGCCGCTCTGCTGCCTGCGGCACCCCGCGGGCACCGCCGGTACCGGGGGGACGGGGGGAGGAACGGGGGTGGGGGGGGGCAGGGGGGAAGGCCCGGGAGGGGTGGCCCCAGGGGTGATGGGGGGCAAACCCGGGGGGTGCTGGGGGGGGGGACCCAGGGGCCGGGGGGGTGCCCGGGGGGGTGCCCGGGGGGGGTGCCCGGGGGGGTGGGGGGTACCGGGGTCAACCCGCGGGGGTGGCTGGGGGGGGTTCTGGTGGTCCGGGGGGGCTCTGGAAGGGGTTACCCCTGGGGTTATGGGGGTCCGGGGGGGCGTTGGGGGAGAAACCTGGGGTCAGGGGGGCCTGGGGGGCCGAAGGGGCTGCCCCAGGGGTGGGGGGTACCAGGGCCAAGCTGGGGGGGTTCTGGTGGTCCGGGGGGGCTCCAGAAGGGGTTGTCCCGAGGGTTGCGGGGTCTGGGGGGGCGTTGGGGGAGCAAGCTGGGGGGGCTGCCCCAGGGGTTGGGGGAGGCCTGAGGGGATCTAGAGGGGGGGTCGGGGGGTCAGCTTGGGGGATCTGGGGGGGGGGTCTCATCCCCCCCTTGCCCCCCCCCCTCCCAGACTCGCACAGCCCGGGGCTGAGCCTGCTGAGCTGCTTTGCGGGCGGCGTGCTGGTGGGCACCTGCCTGCTCGACCTCCTGCCCGCGTACCTGGCCGGCATCGCCGCCGCGCTGGAGGAGCTGCGCGTCCCGGTGAGCACGGGGGGGGGCAATGGCGACGGGGGGGGCAAAGGGGACGGGATGGGAGGGGACGGGACGGCGGGCATGGGACGGGGACAAAGGGGATGGGGTGGTGGGGACGGGACCGTGGGGAGGGGGTGGGGGGGGTGGAAAAGTGGGGAGGGGGACAGTGGGGTGGGAAGGTGGGGACGGGATGGTGGGGGGGGGTTGGGGGGGCAGGGTCATGGGAATGGGACAGGAGTGACCGGGTGGCTGGGAAGGGAACGACGGATGGGGAAGGAATGGTGGGGACGGGACGGGGGGAGTGGGACGGTGGGGATGGGACTGGGGGGTGGCAGGGACTGGGAGGGGGCGGTGGGGAGGGGGCAGTGGGGAAAGGGATGGAGGGGAAGGGGACGGAGGGGAAGGGGACGGAGGGGACGGGACGGCGGGTTGGGGGCTGTCGGAGAGGCCGCGCTGTCCCGCTGTGACTCATGGAAAGATCGTCCCTGGCACGGCTTCCCGGCAGCCTCCGCCTCCGTCCTCCTCCCCCCGTGGAGGGTCGGGGAAGGAGGGGGGGGGGCACCGCCAGCAGCCCCCGCACTGAGCCCCCCCCTCCCCACAGCTGCAGTTCCCCCTGCCCGAGTTCATCCTGGCCATGGGCTTCTTCCTGGTGCTGGTGCTGGAGCAGGCGGCGCTGGCGCAGCAGGACCGCGCGAGCCCCCCCGGGGGCGAGGAAGAGGACGAGGAAGAGGCGACGGCGGCACGAGCCCTGCTGGCGGCCGGCACCCCCCGCGCCCCCCCGAGCCCCCCGAGCCCCCCGAGCCCGCTGCGCGCGGGGCTGCTGGTGCTGGCGCTGGCGCTGCACGCGGCGCTGGAGGGGCTGGCGCTGGGGCTGCAGGAGGCCGGGGGGGCCGCGCTGCGCCTCTGCCTGGCGCTGCTGCTGCACAAGGGGCTGGTGGCCTTCAGCCTCGCGCTGCAGCTGCTGCGGGGCCGCCTGCGGCGCGCCGCCGTGGCCGCCTGCCTGCTGCTCTTCGCCCTCATGGCCCCGCTGGGCGTCGCGGTGGGGCTGGCGGTGACGGTGAGCGGGGGGGGCCCGCGGCAGCGGCTGTGCCGCAGCGTGCTGGAGGGGCTGGCGGCCGGCACCTTCCTCTACGTGGCCTTCCTCGAGGTGCTGCCCCGCGAGCTGGGGGGGCCCCGGCTGCGCGTCCCCAAGGTGCTGGCGCTGCTGGCCGGCTTCGGCCTCGTCACCGCCGTGCTCTTCATCAGGATCTGACCCCGATCCGGGGAGGGGGGGGCACCCCCGGATCCACCCCTCCAGGGGGTTAAAGGCCCCAAAACGCCCCGTGAAGTGCCAAAGGGTGCAGGTGGGGGGGTTCAGCCCCCCCCCCCAGCAGCCCCGTGCCTCAGTTTCCCCTCCTGCACCAGCAGCGCCACTCCCTGCCGCGGTTTCCCCGGTGGCGCCCCCCCCCCCCGGACACCCCCCTCATTCAGGGACATGCAGGGGCGTGATTAGCACCCCCCCACCCCCCCCAGAAAAAAAAAGTGCCTTGACAGCACCGTGCCCCCCCAGGGGGGTGTGGACGAAGCAATAAAGGACTGGGTGAGGAGATGGCGCCCGGTGTCCTGTGCCTGGGGGGGGGCTTTGGGGAGGGGGCTCGGCCGTGGGCCCCCCCTCGTGGGGGGGAGGTCCTGAGTGGGGCCTTGGGGGGGGGATTTTGGGGGTGCTTGGCTGTGAGACCCCCTTGTGGGCTCCTTGGGGGGGTCCTGAGTGGGGCTGTGATGGGAGGGGGGGATTTGGGGAGGGGGCTCCGCCGTGGGACCCCCCTGCTGTGGGGGGTGGTCGCGAGTGGGGCCGGGGGGGGGGTGGGGGGGCTCGGTCGTGGGACCCCCTCGTGGGGAGGGTCCTGGCTAGGGCCGTGATGGGGGGGCACTGCTGGGGGGGGCACTGCAGCGATGGGGCTGGGGGGGCTCCGACCCCAATTTTTGGGGGGTACGGCGGGAGGGGCGCTCTGTTCCGGGCTGGGAGGGGTGACCCAGCTCCCCCCGCCCCTCCCCATCCCGCTGGGCGCGCGGGGCACGCCGGGACTTGTAGTCGGCGCCGCCCTCCCCGCCCCGCGCACTTGCGGGGGCGTTCCCCGGGGCGGGGACTCCATTTCCCTTCACCCCTCGCGGCCGCGCCGCGGGGGCCGCTGGGAGTCGTAGTCCCCCCGCCCACCCCTCCCCGCGGCGGCGCACGGCCCGCGGACTCCCCGCCCCAGCATGCCCCGCGCGGCGGCGGCGGCGGCGGCGGCCGGAGCGGCCCGAGCAGGGAAGATGGCGGCGGCGGGCGCGGGGGCCGGGCCCGGGCCCGGTGCGGGTTCCTCGGCCGGCGCCGGGGCCTCGAACCCGCGGAAGTTCAGCGAGAAAATCGCGCTGCAGAAGCAGCGGCAGGCGGAGGAGACGGCGGCCTTCGAGGAGGTGATGATGGAGATCTGCTCCACACGGGTGAGCGCGGCCCGCCGCCGCCGCCGGATGCGCGCCGGGACGGGGCGGGGGGGGCGGGGGGCGAGAGGGGGGGGGACCGGGGGGGAGGAGGGGGCTGGGGAGGGGGGACCGGGGTGGGGACCGGGGGGGGCAATGGGGATGGGGGGGGGAGTGGGGGGAACGGGGGTTTAACGGGGGTAACGGGGGGGAATGGGGGGGGTAACGGGGGGGTAACGGGGGCTTGAGCGCCCGGAGCGGGGGGGAGCGGGGGCGCCGCCTGCGGGGGCCCGGGGGGGGCCTGGAGGGGGCCGTGCTGGAAGGCAGCTCCCCGCCGGCCCCGCTTCCCCTTCCCCTCCGTTCTATTTTTTTTTTAAATTATTTAATTTTTACAATTTTTTTACCTCCTGGCCGTGGGTTCCCCACGCGGGTCCGCACGTGGCCGCCGCCGCCACGCGTGGGGGCCGTGGGCACCCCCCTGAACCGGGGCAGGACCGAGCCCCCGGGGGGGGGGTGTCCCGGGAGGGGGGGCTGCGGCTTCCAAGGCACCGGCAGCAGCTGCTCGCGGCCCCCCCGGGCTCCGTCGGCTCCCCCGGGGAGCGGCGGATGCTTCGGCCCCGGAGATGCTTAAATTCAGCTCGGCCGGGGGCTGAGGGAACGGAGCAGGGCCGGTGCCACGCGCCCGCGCCCCCCCCGCTGCCCCGTGCCCCGGGGGTCCCCGCTCGCAGCCCCCCCCCCCGGGGGGACCGAAACCCCGTTTTTTTGGGGCTGAAGGAGCCGGGTCCCCCGCCCGGGGAGGCGGCGCCGGGCTCTGCTCCGTGCCTCGCTCAGCGCCGGCCCCGCCGAGCCGCTGGGGATTGCGCCAGCCTTGCCGGGAGGAGGCTCTGGCCGCGGCTCAGCTGCCGGCGGCGCTGCTCGTGCCCGGCCCGTGGGGCGGGGGGGGGCTGCGTGGCCCCGTCCCCACGGCAGGGCAGCGCCGCGGGGCGGGGACCCCCCCCGGGGGAGCGGGGGCAGAGGGCAGCCCGGGGCCACGGGGAGGCTCCCCAGGGTGACACGGCTCCGGTGTCACCCCCAGCTCGGGGAGAACGGGGCAAAACCCCCCCGGGGTTTTATCAAATTTGGGCCGGAGACCCCCGGGGCAGGCGAGGTGGCGGCCCCCGGTGACCCGAAGCCCACGGAGCCGAGGCTGCCGCGCGGGGCCGGCGGCCAGGAGCCGCCCCCGTTCCCCCGGCGGGTCCCGTCCCGCTGCGCCCGGCGCCCGGCGGGCATCGCTGCTGAGTTTGGGAGGGGGCTGGAGCCTCGCGGGCGGTGTTTGCACAGCAAACAGCTGGTTAATGTGCAGCAGGGCCGTGCGAGGGAGGCGCCGCGCTGTCCTCGTCGCTCCCTCCACAACCCGCTCACGGCACCGGGCAGCCCCGGCTGCTGTCCCCACACCGGGGCCGGCCCACGGCCCCTCCGTGTCCCCCCGCTCCATGTCCCCTGGGAGCCGCCGCCGCCTCCTCCTGGGCTGCCCCAGCCCCTGTCCCTGCGGCTCCGGGGTCCGCGGCGGCCCCTCCGGTGTTTCCTGGCGCTCCCCCGGCCGCCCGCGGGCTCCTGCCCGGGTCCGGCCCCATTTGGCCCCGCAGGGACCCTGCTGGAGGAGGGAGCAGGATCCCAGGACCTTAAGCCCCCGCGCACTCCTCGCGCTAATCCCGTGGTGCCAGCGCAGCCAGCTGTTGACTAAATCTCCCTTTTTTTTTTTTGCTGTTGTTGTTTTTATTTATTTATTTTTTGTTTTGTTTTGTTTTTTTTCACTGGATCTGGATTTCGCTGGTCGTGAGCTCGGGGATTTGCTGCTGCAGGTTTCCTGCCCGCAGCCTCCTCCGGGCTGCTCCCCGCGCTCCCGGGGTCCCGCTGGGCACGCTGTGTGCGCCGGGGCGGCTCTGGGCCCCAGCGGGGCGGCGGATTTGTGCCGGGAGCAGGGAGCCCGTCCTTCCCGGCGGGGCCCAGCCCCTTCCCAGCACCCAGGGAGGAGAGAAACGGCACCAGGCTGAGCCTCGGGCATGCAGCCCCGGGGTCGGGGTCGGCGCTGGGGGTGCTCGTGGCTGCCCCGTGCCGCGGGGACCCCTCCGGGAGCGCGGCCGAGCCGTTCCCGGTTATCTCCCCGCTGTGGTTTTCACGGCTCCGTCCCTCGGCCTCCCCTGGCCTTGAGCGGGGCCGGCGGCGGGCGCGGGGCCGCCCTGACCCCGCTGCGGGTCTGCGGCGCTGGCGGAAAGCCCGGCGGCGGGGGGCTGGCGTCCCTGCCCCTGCTGCGGGCCCTAATCCCGCCGGATGGCGCGGGGCTGGGAGCGCTCGGCCCCCCCCCCCGACTCTCCTCTCTCCTCCCTCTCCTCCCCTCGCGGCCCAGCTGCAGGCGCAGAAGCTGAGGCTGGCGCACAGCCGGGGCCCCTACTACAGCGGCTCGCTGCCCAACGTCAACCAGATCGGCAGCGGCGTCTCTGACTTCCAGGTGAGCGCCGGCGGCCACGCGGCGAGAGGGCGGGCGCCGCGGGGCCCGGGGGACGAGGGGGCGGTTCCTCGTAACCCCCTCGTCCGCCCCGGGGCCCGTTTGGGACCCTCCGTTGCGCCCGGGGTCTGATCCCGCCGCCTCTCCTCCCCGCAGGGCCCCTTGCACTCGCCGCTGGACTCGACGCGCAGCACGCGGCACCACGGCCTGGTGGAGCGGGTGCAGCGGGACCCGCGCCGGATGATGTCCCCGCTGCGCCGATACGTGCGCCAGATATCCTTTCGCGGGCGTCCATCCCTTTTCCCCCGGGCTCCTGCCCCGCTCCCCGTGCCCCCGGGGCTGCTCCCCGCGGGGCCGGGCGGCGTTGGCTGCGCCCGCTCGGCCGCCCCCCGTTCGCTCCTTAACGCGCCCCCCACATCGACAGCTCGCCCTACGGCCCCACCTACCTGTCGCCCCCGCCGGAGCCCAGCTGGAGGAGGTAAGACCCCGGGTCGCTGCTCTCGGCGCTTTTTTCCCTGCCCTCCAGCCCCCCCCGGGTGCCGTGCCCGGGGCCAGCCGTGTGCTGGGGCCGGGGCCGGGAGGATTTAACGCGGCTTCCCCTGCGAGGGGAGGCTGGGAAACGCTGCGGGAGCGGGAGCAGCTCTGCCCTGCCCGATCCCTTCCCGGCGCCGTCCCACATGCAGGTGTTTTTAAGGAGAAACGCTGGGGCTTTTGGCAGCGAGCAGGCCCCGGCTCTGCTCTGTCCCTCCTGGATCCCTTTGGAGCCGGTTGGGCTCGGCTCATCCTTTCAGAGCTCGCTCGGGGCTTCGTTTTCCAGCCTGCCCTTCCTCCTGGTGCGCGGCACAGCTCCTGCCTCCTTCCTCCTCCTCCTCCTCCTCCCCGGCACGGTGCTGAGCTCCGGAGCCACTCCGTGCCGGGCGCTTTGGTCCCCACCGCGGCCTTCGGCTCGGGTCCGCGGCCCCGGCCCCATCCCGTGCCCCCGCTGCCCTCTGCGCCTCCTGGGACAGAGCCCCTGCTCCGTGCCCAGCGGGGAGGTCGGGGGGCTCCTCTCCTTCCCCCACACGGGCACTTCGGGTTCCTCTTGCTCCTCGCTCCTTCCCCAGGGCCAAGAAGGGGGGAGGCTGCCCGGGGACCCCCCGGCGCTGCCCCGTTGGAGCGTCGCGGCGCCGGCCCTTGTGGTGCCGCCGGGATTTCTCCCGCCGCGGGGCCTCGCTGCCCTCGTGGGAGCCGCGGGGTGTAGATGAGCGGCCGTGCTCTGCACGGGGCGGCCGCTGGATGAGTCTGGGGGCCCCGTGGGGCGGCGCCCCCCAGGTAACCCCGCTGTTTTTCCCTGGAAGGACCATGCCCTGGGGGAACTTCCCCATGGAGAAGGGACATCTGTTCAGGCTGCCGTCCGCTCTCAACAGGTGAATGAGTTTTGGTACCGTTCTCTTCCCCGTCTTTGCCCTGAGCTCTGACCCGTCCCCAGGACCCCCAGGGCGGGCACAGCCCCCCAGGGAAGGGTTGGGGTCCCCAGGCTGCCCCAACGGGGTGGCCCCGGTGCCTCTGTAGGCGCCGCGGCCGCAGGCTGGTCCCTGGGGCCGGCCACGCGCCAGCCCTTGGTGCCTGTTGGGGTGGGGGCTCGCTGCAGCCCCCTCCCCAGGTCCCAGGAGCTCCTCGCCCCCCAGCTGGGCCCCGCAGGGGTGGGGGCTGTGTCCCATGGGCGCCCGGGGGGGGGGGGGGCTTCCTGCCTCCCAGCTGCGCCGCCGCCGAACAATGTCCCCGTTGTGCGGTCCCAGGACGCACCGGCAGCCCGGGCAGCCTTCTCCCAGCCCCTCCCCGCGCTCGTCCGCTTCGGGCCGACTAATTGGGAGCACAATGGGTGGCGGATCCCTCCGGGACCCCTGGGGGGGGTGGCGGGGGGGGTGCCCGTCCTCCTTGCTGGCCCCATGCTGAGGGGTGCGAGGGCTGTGGAGCCCTTGCTGCGGTGCCGGAGCTGCCCCAGGAGCGGGCAGCGGCTCCCCCTGGGAGGAGATGGGGCTGGGAAGAAGCCGCTGAGGCGGAGGGTGAGGGGCCGGGGTGCTGACACACAGCCGGGGCATCGCGTGGGGAGGGGGCATCCCCGCTTAGGGGCTCGGTGTCCCCGCTGCTGGCGGTCGCAGGGGGCTGCGAGGGCGGCGCTCGTTCCTCCCGCGCACGCTCCCCGTCCCTCCGTCCCCTCGGGGGGCACCGGCTGCAGCCCTCCCGTGTCGCCGTGCCCGTCCCGTGCCCACGGTGGCTTCCCCGGGCCGCGACGGGGGCCAGGCCCCGGGGTGCCCCCGCTCGCGGCCGGCTGACGGGCGCCCCTTCTTCCTGGCAGAACAAATTCCGACTCGGCGCTGCACACGAGCGTGATGAACCCGGCCCCGCAGGACGCCTACCTGGGCCCCTCGCAGGGCGCCCCGCCGCCCGGCCGCCGCGGCGGTGAGTCCCTGCCCTGCGGGGGGGGGGCCCCGAGCACCCCGAGTTACCCCGGAGGGGGTCACTGCGCCCGCCCCCCTCCGTCCCCGCCTGCTGAAGGTCTCTCGTTTGGTTTTTTGTTTTCAGGTTTTCTGGACGGGGACGCGGACAGTAAAGGTAAGCGCCCGCCCTGGCGGCGCTCAGCGCGGCGCGGGGCAGGATGGGGCAGCGGGTCGCTCCCCGCACTGCCCTCACCCTCTGCTCCCCCTCGCCAGTGTTTCTTTTCCAAGTGCCTCCCATCGAAGAGAGTTTCGACGACAACAAGCACTCGCTGAAGCCCTGGGACACCAAGAAGGTGGGTGCTGGGCGCCTTCCCCCCCCGGGGGGGCTGCGCGCTGCTGCCGGGGGGGGGGCTGTGGGGAAGCCGCCGCCGCGTCCCCTGCCCGGCCGCCTGCTTCCTGCCGGGGAGCGTTGCGACACTGGGGCCCGCGGTCTGCTTCCTGCCCCCAAACCGCGGCCGGCCCGGCCTGGGGGAGCGGGGCATAAACATCCTGGCCGCGCTTCACTCCTCCGCTCCCATTTCGCAGCTCTCCTCGTCCTCGGCCCGGCCGCGCTCCTGCGAAGTCCCTGGGATCCAGTAAGTGCGGGGCTGGGCGGCCCCGGCCCGGGGGGGCTGCGGCCGGGGGGCTGGGGGATGTCGGAGGCGGCAGCGGCGCTCCCGCGCTGAGCTCGTCTCTCTTTCCCCCCCCTGCCCCAGCATCTTCCCATCCCCGGACCAGCCTGCCAACGTCCCCCTCATCCCCTCGGCCCTCAACACGGGGGGCTCGCTCCCCGACCTCACCAACCTGCACTTCCCCTCGCCGCTGCCCACCCCGCTCGACCCGGACGAGAGCGCCTACCCCAGCCTGAGCGGGGGCAGCAGCACCAGCAACCTGGCCAACACCATGACGCACCTGGGCATCAGCGGCGGCATGGGGCTGGGCACCGGCTACGACTCGCCAGGTGAGCGCCGGCCCCGGCCCGCGGCTCGGGGACGCCGCAGCCGGGACCCGGGGCCCAACGCTGCTGAGCCCGCCTGGCTCCGGGTCCTGCTGCCGGGGCTGGCACGGGGACGGCGGCGGTGCCACGCCTGGAGCCGGCCGTTTGGGCCCAGGGGAACCGGCATCCCCGGCTCGTGCCGGGGCGGTCGTGGCAGAGATTGGCAGCGCCAGGTGGTCCCCGGTGGGAGCCCGCCGTCCCCGTCCCCGGGCCGTGTGTGTTTGTGTCGCTGTCTCCATCGTTTTGGTCTCCTCCGTCACCTTCCATCCCATCCGGGGCAGACGGGGAGCCCCAGCCTGGCCCAGCCCGGGGAGGGGAGCCGGGGGCGGCGGCCTTTCCGTGGGTAACGGCGCTGTCTCTTCTTTTTTGTCCCCACAGGACTTACCTCACCTATGCAGAGCTCCCTGAGTAACCCGTCCCTGCAGTCCTCGCTTAGCAATCCCAACCTCCAGGCCTCCCTGCGCAGCCCCTCGCTCCAGTCCTCCCTCAGCAACCCCTCGCTGCAGTCCTCCCAGAGCAGCTCCTCCATCCCCTCCTCGCTCTCCAACCAGTCCCTGCCCTCCTCGCTCTCCTCCTCGCTCAGCAACCCCTCGCTGCCCACGTCCCCCCGCAGCCAGCCCATGCAGTCCTCCCCCAGCAACCCCAGCCTGCCCTCCGGCTTGAGCGCCTCCTCCTACCCCATGGTGCAGGCGTCCATAAGCACCTCGCCCCGCCGACGGGTCCCGCTCAGCCCCCTCACCCTCCCAATGGGTGGCGACTCCAGGAGGCAGCACCCCAAACAGTTCTCACCAACAATGTCACCCACATTGTCCTCCATCACCCAGGTATGCATGGTCCATCGCCCGCGCCGGCCCCCGCGCCGCGCGCCCGCCTCCGCCTCCTCCTTTCTGTCGTCTCCTTTCCATCCTCATCTCGGCCACCGACCCACGGGGGCCGCGAGCGTTCCCCCGTCCCGGCCGGTGCTGGGCGCCCCGAAACTTCAAAAGGGGGGGGGGTGGGCACGGGGGGGGAGCGCCCGCTGACCCCCGGCTCCACTCTGCTCGCAGGGGGTGCCCCTGGACACCAGCAAGCTGCCGGCCGACCAGCGCCTCCCGCCGTACTCCTACAGCCAGCCCGGCCTCATCCTGCCGTCCCAGCCGCAGCCCGGGCAGAAAACCCTGCACCAGCCCCCCCAGCAGCCGGCTCTGCCCCCAGCCCCGCCGGCGCGGCCCCCCGGCCCCCCCGGCGCGGCCGCCCAGCGCCCCTACGCCCCCCAGTACCAGCCTGACGCCTCCCTGCAGCACCCGCCGCTGGGGCAGCCGCTGGGCGACTTCGGCATCGGCAGCGTGAGTGCCTGGGGGGGGGACGGGGCAGGGGGGGGGTTATGGGGTCGCGCAGCCCCACAGCGGCCTCTCCCCGCAGTTCGAGCAGTTCGGCATGGGGGAGAGCCCCACGGGCAACAGCGGCGCCTTCCCCGAGGAGCTGGGGTCGCTGTACCCCCCCGGCGAGAGCTACGACCCCCACGTCCTCAACCGGCAGAACCTGAGCAACTGCGGCCGCCACGGCCCCGTCCCCAACATCATCCTCACCGGTGGGTGCGGGCGGAGGTGGGCGCAGGGCTGGGGGGGGGGGGGACGAGCCGCTAGGGGCGGGTGGGGGGGTCCTTGCCCGCTTGGCACCGACGGCGCCGCTGCCCGCAGGGGACTCGCCGCCCGGCATCTCCAAAGAGATCGCGACGGCGCTGGCCGGCGTGCCGGGCTTCGAGGTGGAGGCGGCGGCGCTGGGGCTGGAGGAGGACCTGAAGATCGAGCCGCTCAGCCTGGACGGACTGAACATGCTGAGCGACCCCTACGCGCTGCTCACCGACCCCGCCGTCGAGGACTCCTTCCGCACCGACCGCCTGCAGTGACCCCCCCCCGGGCTGCCCCCCACCCCCCCGCACACACACACGACGCCCCCTCTTTTTTTTTTTCTCCTCCTCCTCTCCATAACGGGGAGGGGGGGTTGGCCGGGGGGGCCCCAGCCCTACAGCGGGCGCTGTGGGGCCAGCCCCATAACCCGGTGGGGATAGGGGGTTCAGCGCCCCCCCCCCCGGCACTGGCGTGGCCGAGGGCGGCTGTACATAAACCCCATAGGTAGAGCCTTGGGGGGGGGGGGGGGGGGGGCGCTCCGTTTTGGTGTTGTTTTCCGGCTAATCATCATGTTTAACGAGAAATTCCGCTCCCCGTCCCCCGCTAAGCCGCGTATGCACCCCCCAGCCCCCCCCCCCCAGCCCCACGGGACCCCCGGGGCGCGGGCACAGCACTTCCACTCGGGGCCCCTCGGCGGGGTGCGCGGGGGGGCCCCGGCCACGGCGGCAGGGTGATGGGGGGGGGGGGAGGCACCGGGGGCCCCAGGACCGCGCTCCCCCCGCCGAGGAGGAAGCCAGAGTGATTTATTATTATTATTATTTTTTAAAATATATTATATGTTAATTAAAAGCTCCGCGTGATGCTGATTTTGGGGGGGCGTACAGTGAGGATGTGGGGGGAGCCTGTACTTGGGGGGGGGGTGTCCCTGTGGATAATGGGGTGCTGGGGTGGGAACAGGGTTGGTGGGGGGAGTCCTGGCAATTTTGGGGGTGTCTGGGGGGGGATCTTGGCAGTTTTGGGGTGCTGGGGGGGGCAGGGTTGTTGGTGGGGGCGATCCTGGCAATTTGGGGGTGTTGATCTTGGCAACTTTGTGGGTATCTGGAAGGGGAGGGGGAATCCTGGCAGTTTTGGGGTGCTGGGGGGGGACCTGGGAGGGTCCTGCCAGTTTGGGGGTTCCTGGGTGCTTTGGGTTTTGGGGGGGGTGGGTTTGGGGGTTCCAGGGAGTTTTTTGGGGGTGCTGGGGTTGTCCTATGAGTTTGGGGGGTCTGGGGGGGGTCTGGGGGTGTCCCATGAGGTTTTGGGATGCTGGGGTTGTTCTGGGGGTGTCCTATGAGTTTTGGGGGGTCGAGGGGGGGCCTGGGGATGTCCCATGAGTTTTAGGGGGTTCGGGAGGGGCCTGGGGGTGTCCCGTGAGGTTTTGGGGTGCCGGGGGAGTCTGGGGGCGTCCCCTCACTTTTGGGGTGCCGGGGGGGCCCTGGCAGCTTTGGGGCTGTTGGGGCCCAAGGGGGGTCCCCAAGGGCTTTCTGCCGGCTTTGGCGCCCCGGCGGGGGTGGAGGGGTCCCGGTTCCCGGGGCTCCGTGGGGGGGGGTCCCGGTTCCCGGTTCCCGGGGGGGGCCCGGCGGCTGCAGAGCGTCCTCCCGGCCGGCAGGTGCCGGTGGCGGCGGCGGCGGCGGCGGGGCCGGGCGGCGGTAACGGCCCCGGCGGAGCGAGGCGGCCCGGCCCGGCCCGGCCCGCAGGTACCGGGGGGGCCCCGGCGGGCGGCGGCGGCGGCGGGGGGCGGGGGGCGGGCCGGGGAGGGGGGGCCTGGGGGGGGGGGGACCGGGGCCGCGGGGGGGCGTGGGGGCGGCTCTGGGGGGCACGGGGGCTGCTGGGGGGCGCGGGGCTCTATAGGGGGTGTAGGGCCCGCTGGGGGGGGCGTAGGGCCTGCCAGGGGGCCATAGGGCCCGCTGGGGGGTCTGCAGGGTCTGCCAGGGGGCTATAGGGCCTGCTGTGGGGTCTGCAGGGTCTGCCAGGGGGCTATAGGGCCTGCTGTGGGGTGCATAGGGCCTGCTATGGGGTCTGCAGGGTCTGCCAGGGGGCTATAGGGCCTGCTATGGGGTGCATAGGGCCCGCTGGGGGGGTCTGCAGGGTCTGCCAGGGGGCTATAGGGCCTGCTATGGGGTGCATAGGGCCCGCTGGGGGGGTCTGCAGGGTCTGCTAGGGGGCTATAGGGCCTGCTGTGGGGTCTGCAGGGTCTGCCAGGGGGCTGTAGGGCCTGCTATGGGGTGCATAGGGCCTGCTGTGGGGTCTGCAGGGCCTGCTGTGGGGTCCACGGGGCTGGCTGTGGGTGCACAGGGCTTGCAGTGGGGTGCAGAGGGGCAGCTCAGGGGGCTATAGGGCCAGCTATGGGGTCCATAGGGTCTGCTATGGGGTCCACAGGGCCTGCTGTGGGTGCATAGGGCCTGCCATGGGTGCAGGGGGGCAGCTGTGGGTGCACAGGGCCTGCTGTGGGGTCCAAAGGGCTGGCTGTGGGTGCATAGGGCCTGCCATGGATGTATAGGGGCAGCTGCGGGGTGCGTACAGCCTGCTGCAGGGGGCATAGCGGGGTCTGTAGGGCCTGCTGTGGGGACGTAGGGGCAGCTGTGGGGTGCATAGAGCCTGCCACAGGGGGAATAGGGCCTGCTGTGGGGTCATTGGGCCTGCTGTGGGTACATAGGGGCAGTTGGGGGGTGCACAGTGCCTGCTACAGGGTGCATAGGGCCTGTTGTGGGGTCCAAAGGGCTGGCTGTGGGTGCGTAGAGACTGCTACGGGTGTATAGGGCCCGCTGTGCGGTGTGTAGGGCTGTCAGGACACGTTGGTTTCCTGATGCCCCCGTTTCCACCCCACTGTTTCCAGCCTGAGGCAGGTGCAGGGACGCTGCCCGGCATGGGGCGGCCGTGGGGCATCCTGCAACCCTGCCAGCCCCATGGGGCAAAGGACACGCCGTGGGGCAGAGGGCACGCAGTGGGGCAGGGTCCCCATGCCCTGTGGGGCAGGCTCACCCCATAGCCGGCCCTGCAGCCCTTGCAGAGGCCGGGTCCTGCCCCGGGGCTCTGGGGGAGCGCAGTCGGGGTCCCTTGGGGCTGGGAGACCCCAGGATCAGGGCCCCCGATGACTCCTGAGGGCTCTCGGTGGGGTGTCCTGCTGTGGGGTGGGCGGGCTGCGAGATGGGGGCACGGCCCCCGTGCCCTCTGTGGCCGATTCCTCCCCACCGAGCTGGGCTGCAGGAGACTAAATCGGGAGGCAGCCTGCGTCGCCGCAGCCCGGCCGTCATCACGCGGCGCTGAGCTAAAAATACCCGGGCGGCAGCCAGCGGGCCCGGGGTGCCGGCTCCAGGGTCCCCGGGGTCCCCAGGGTCCCCGGGACAGGGATGGGGACAGGGACGGGCTGCGCCTTGCCCACGCAGGGGATGCTGGCTGTGCCCCCCCCCAATTAATGGAGTGTCCTCAGACCCCCGTCCTGGGGTCGCAGGTCCCGTGGGGACACGGCGGCTGCTCCAGTTCCTGCTCCGGGGGTGCGTGCACGGGGCTGGGACCGGTCCCATTGCCCGGCGTCACACCCCGGTGCCGCGTGGCCCCCCCACGGTGACAGCCCCCCGGCTCAGGGCTTCGTCGCCCGCTTCCTTCCCCTTTCCAGCCGCCCTGCGCAGCGCGGTACCCGAGCCACCCTGGGCGAGCGGGGGACGTGGGGACCAGCTCCCAGCCTGGGGGGGCTGCGCCACCGCCCCCCGGGACCCCCATCTCCGTGTGCCGTGGATCCCCCCGTGCTCGGGGTGCGGGCACGGCCCCAGCCCCTCTGTCGGTGCCAGCTTCCCCGTCCCCTCGCCGCGCAGCGTGACCGGCAAACAGGAAGCCTCCTCCCTTCCCGTCCCCGGCGCTTTCGCCCCGTCAGCTCCGCCGCCTGCGTGCCCCACGGCCTCTGACTGCTTGCCGTGGGGCGCCCCACGGCACCGGGTCCCGCGGGCAGGGCGGGGGTCCGGGTGCGAGCCGTGCCGCTGCCCGCCGCCCGTCCCCAGATGCCGTGAGCCATGTCGGACGAGAAGCCCCCGCAGCTGGTGGACTACTTCGTGGTGGCCGGACTGACGGACGCCTCGCGGCCGCTGGAGGACGAGAACCAGCAGCAGCGCCCGGCCCGGCCCAGCGAGCCCATCACCGACGTGGCCGTCATCATCCGCTCGCAGGGCGAGGAGGTGCCGCACGGCTTCACCTGCATCGAGACCACCACCTCGGGGCACCCCGTGGACCTCAACGCCGGGCTGCTCAACAACCCGCAGATGTTCATCTGCTACAAGCGGGGCCGGGACAAGCTGCCCCTCATCGAGCTGGGGTGCGTCCCCGCGCCCGGGGGGGGGGTCCCGGAGCTCTCCCCCGGGTCCCTCTCACTGCCCCCCTCTCCGCAGGGTGCACTACGAGGGGAAGGACCGTCCCAAGCCGGGCTACACCATCCTGGACACGACGCCCTACAGCCGCTCGGCCAACCTCAACTCGGGGGGCCCGGGGCACCAGCGCACCTTCCTGGTGTACCGGCGGGCGGCCGAGCCCCAGGGCCACAACGCGCTGGGGGTGACCGACATCTGCCTCATCATGCCCAGCAAGGGCGAGAGCACCCCGCACACCTTCTGCCGCGTGGACAAGAACCTCAACAC
Source organism: Anser brachyrhynchus (assembly GCF_964034855.1). Lineage (NCBI taxonomy): Eukaryota > Metazoa > Chordata > Aves > Anseriformes > Anatidae > Anser > Anser brachyrhynchus. The sequence goes on along the minus strand of NC_137721.1, from coordinate 3,191,888 downwards.
CAGCATGGTGGGTGCGGGGACCCCCCCCTCCCCTTTTTTCCCTGGCGGGATGCTGCCTGTGCTCACCCGCCGCGCTCCCTCCTTGCAGTGGGGCCCGGCCCTGTTCCTGTGCTACAAGATCGCCATGGCCAAGGCCAACACGCTGGTGTACGAAGCAGGTAGGGGGGGCTGCGGGCTGGGGGGGGGGTCGCTGGGGGGGGTGGGGGTCACGGGCTTGCGTGGGAGCTGGTGGTGGCTTCGCCTTCGCCACCCAACCGCTCTCGTGCTCCTCGGCGAGGTGGGGATGGGAAAGGTTTGGGTGGAGGTGAGGGTGGGAGAAGGTACCCGGCCGCCACCGCAGGCGAAACAGCCTCAATTTGGGGAAGATTCATTCAATTTATGGCCGTTAGCCCGACCGGCGGCACCTCGCTGCCCTGCTGCACCTCCGTGCGCGTGGGGAGAGGGGACCCCCGCTGCAGCGCTGTCCTTCTGTCGGCGCAGGGCTGCTGGGGCGCTACCCCGAGCAGGACAGCGAGTCCTTCCCGCTGCCCGAGTCCGTGCCCGTCTTCTGCCTGCCCATGGGCGCCACCATCGAGAGCTGGCCGGCCGACACCAAGTACCCGCTGCCCGTCTTCTCCACCTTCGTGCTGACCGGCGCGTCAGGCGACAAGGCGAGGCGGGGATCCGGGGCTGGGTGGGCGTCGGGGGGGGGAGGGGGGTCGCACCCTGACCTCCCCCCCCGTCCCCTCGGCGCGCAGGTCTACGGGGCCGCCATCCAGTTCCACGAAGCCTTCGCCCGCGAGCGGCTGTCGGAGAAGCAGCGGCTGCGGCTGGGGCTGCTGAGCGTGGTGGACCGGCGGCCCATCGGCGGCCGCTCGGTGCAGACCCGCAAGAGCATCTGCGTCCTCTCCCACTGGCCCTTCTTCGACGTCTTCCGCAAGTTCCTCATGTTCATCTACCGCTACTCCATCTCGGGGCCCCACGTGCTGCCCCTGGAGACGTGAGCGCCGGGCAGGGCGGGGAGGTGGCCCCGCGGACCCCCGGTGCCACCCCGTCGCCCACCGGCCGCCCTCGTGTCCCCCCCCCCCTTGCAGGCACATCTCGCACTTCATGCACAACGTCCCCTTCCCGTCCCCGCAGCGCCCGCGCATCCTGGTGCAGGTGCGTCGCCGTGCCCGTGCGCCCCGCGGTGCCCGGCGCGCTCCCGGCTCACCGTGCCCCCCTCTCCCCGCAGATGTCCCCGTACGACAACCTGCTGCTGTGCCAGCCCGTGTCCTCCCCGCTGCCGCTCAGGTGGGGACAGCCACTGGGGGGGGGGACGGACGGACCGGGGAGGCAGGGGACACCCGGGGACGCCCTGCTGACGCCCCCCGTCCCCGTCCCCGCAGCGGGGCCAGCTTCCTGACGCTGCTGCAGAACCTGGGTGCCGACAACGCGGTGACGCTGCTGGTGGCCGTGCTGACCGAGCAGAAGCTGCTCATCCACTCGCTGCGCCCCGACGTGCTCACCAGCGTGGGCGAAGCCCTGGTCTCGGTGAGTGCCGGGGGTTATTTGGGGGGGTCCGGCGGCGCCGGCTGCGCCGTGCCCCCCGTGGCGCCGCGCTGACCGCCCTGTCCTGTCCCCAGATGATCTTCCCCCTGCGCTGGCAGTGCCCCTACATCCCGCTGTGCCCGCTGGCGCTGGCTGACGTGCTGAGTGCCCCCGTGCCCTTCGTTGTAGGCATCCACTCCAGCTACTTCGACCTCCACGAGCCCCCCAAGGACGTCATCTTCGTCGACCTGGACACCAACAACATCTTCCAGTGAGTGGTGGCACCCGTGGCTGGGGGGGGACGTGGGGGGCACGCCGCAGGGCCCCCCCCCCCCCCGAGGGGGCTGCAGGGGGCTCTGCTCTCTGCCAGTGTTGTGGGGGGGCTGGTTACCAGGGCTGGGGAGGGGGCTGGGGGTGCTGGGTGCTGGATGCTGGGGTTTTGGGGTGCTGCAGTGCTGGGGTGCTTGGGGAGATGGGGGTGTTGGGGTGCTGGGGGTGCTGAGGTGCTGGGGTGCTGGGTGTGGGGGTTGCTGCGTGTTGGAGTGCTGGGGGTGTTGGGGTGCTGAGTGCTGAGGTTTTGGGGTGCTGTCGTGCTGGGGTGCTTGGGGAGATGGGGCTGATGGGGTGCTATGGTGCTGGGGGTGTTGGGGTGCTGGGGGGTGTAGGGGTGCCAGTTGTTGGGGTGCTTGGGGTGCCAGGTTTTGGGGGTGCTGGGGGTATTGGGGGTGCTGGGGGTGTCAGGGGAGGCTGGGGGTGCTGAGGCCCTTGCTCTGCCGGGCTGCCAGGGTGTTGGGGTGCTGGGGGCGTGAGGATGCCGGGGGTGCTGTGCTGCCAGGGGCACCGGGACAACGGGGTGCTGGGGGTGCCGGGCACTGGGGGGGGGGGGCGGTGGTGCTGCCCCCGTTCTGTCCCCCCCCCCCAGGAGCGAGGAGCGCAAGCTGCTGTCCCCACGGGCGCTGCCCCGCCGGCCCTGCAAGGTGCTGCTGGCCTCGCTGCACAGCCTGTCCCAGCAGCTGCACGAGAGTGAGCGGGGACGGGGGGGGGGGACACATGGGGGGGGCTGGGACTCACGTGGGGGGGCTGGCACCCACATCTGCCCCCCCACGCCCCCCCGCAGTGTACAACAAGCCGGTGGAGGAGGCGTCGCTGGAGTTCCTGCTGACCGACTACGACCTGGTGTACGGGCGGCGCAAGCAGCTGGAGCTGGAGATCCGGGCGGCGTTCCTGCGCTTCATGGCCTGCCTGCTCAAGGGCTACCGCTCCTTCCTGCAGCCCATCGCCCCCGCGCCCCCCGAGAAGAGCCGCGAGACCGCCAGCCTCTTCCTGCTGCAGGGTGGGAGGGGGGCTGGGGGCGGAAGGGGGGGTGGAAGGGCAGGGAGAGGGGTCTGGAGGGCCCAGTTGGAGGGGTCTGGGGGGGATGAGGGGCATCCTGGGGGGCTCGGTGGGGGTCTGGAGGGGCTGAGGGGCATCTTTGGGGGGCTCGGTGGGGTCTGGAGGGGATGAGGGGCATCCTGGGGGGCTTGGTGGGGGTCTGGAGGGGATGAGGGACATCTTTGGGGGGCTCAGTGGGGGTCTGGGGGGGATGAGGGGCATCTTTGGGGGGCTTGGTGGGGGTCGGGGGGGCTGAGGGACATCCTAGGGGGCTCGGTGGGGGTCTGGAGGGGTTGGTGGGGGTCTAGAGGGGTTGGTGGAGGTCTCTGGAGAGGTTGGTGGAGGGTCTTGGAGGGGTTTTAGTGGGAATCTGGACATGTTGGTGGGGGTCTGGAGGAGTTGATGGGGGTCTGGAGGGGTTGTTTGGGGTCTGGGGGGCTCGGTGGGGACCTGGAGGAGGTGGTTGGGAGCTGGAGAGGTCGGTGAGGATCTGGAGGGACTGGTGGGCATCTGGGGGGGTTGGTGGGGGGCTGGAGAGCTCGGTGGGGATCTGGGGGGCTGAGGGGCATTTTGGGGGTCCAGGCGGGGTGTCAGGACATCCCTGACTCTGCTGTCCCCCCCCCCCGGTGCCCCCCCCAGGCTTCCTGAAGTCGCGGGAGCGGGCCTACCAGAAGTTCTACGGGCAGCTGCTGCGCACGCAGCTCTTCACGCAGTTCATCGAGGACTGCTCCTTCGCCAGCGACCGCTACACCTGCCTCGAGTTCTTCGACAGCTGCGTGGACAAGGTGGGGCCCGGCCTCGTGCCGTGTCCCCGTCCCGGGGGGGTGGGGGCAGCCCGCGGTGACACCGCCGCTGCCGCCCCCTCCCCAGGTGCAGGTGGAGCTGGAGAAGCCGGAGGACGTCCCCTTGATGGAGCTGGACGACTCGCACGGCAGCGAGCACACCGTCTTCATCATGCCCCCCGAGGAGCCCACCGGCCCCGACGGCAGCGAGCTGCCCGCCTCCTACTGGTGAGACCGCCCCCAAACTCCCCCAAACCCCCCCCCAAAACCCCACTGAGCTGTGCCCCCCCCCCCCCCCAGCTACGACGGCTTCCCCACGCTGCGCCCCGAGCTGCTGGAGCCCGCGCAGGACCTGCTGATGGCGCAGCTGTGCCAGGCGCGGAGCAGCGCGCCCAGCAGCCCGGCCCCGCGCCGGACCAAGCAGGTGGGGCCGTCGGTGCCACGAGCTCGCCGCGCTCAGCGCCGTGCCCCCCGGGGGAGGTTCAGCGCCGGCTCGGGGACACCCACCCGCCCTCTTCCCTCGCCCAGGAGATGAAGGTGGCCCAGCGCGTGGCGCAGAAGTACTTCGGGGTGCCCGACATGTGGGCCAAGTGCCTGCTGGGCCACTGCTACGGGCTGTGGTTCATCTACCTGCCCACCCACGTGCGCGCCGCCCCCTCCAAGGTGCGGGCGCTGCAGCTGGCCTACGAGGTGCTGCGCAAGATGGAGACCCACAAGGTGGTGCTGCCCGACGAGGTAGGCGACCCCCCCCCCCCCCGCTGCGGGGACGAGGATGGGAGGGGGGGCTCCTTCTGACCCCCGCCCGCACGCCCCCAGGTCTGCTACCGCATCCTGATGCAGCTGTGCGGGCAGTACGGCGAGCCGGTGCTGTCGGTGCGGGTGCTGCTGGAGATGAAGCGCGCCGGCATCGTCCCCAACACCATCACCTACGGATACTACAACAAGGTGGTGATGGCGGGGGGGGGGCCCCGGGGGGGTGGGGGGCACTGGGTGGGCGCCTCCCGGGTCCTGACCGTGTCCCCCCCCCCACTCCGTGGCAGGCGGTGCTGGAGAGCAAGTGGCCGGCCAGCACCCAGGGGGGGCGGCTGCGCTGGGCCAAGCTGCGCAACGTGGTGCTGGGGGCGGCGCAGTTCCGGCAGCCCCTGCGGCAGCGGCAGCGGCAGGCAGGTGAGCTGGGGGGGTCATGGAATGGGGGGGGGGGGGGGGGACAGCGACAGGGGTGCCGCCCCCGCTGCCACCCCCTCCTCGTCCCCGTGCAGAGCTCCAGGAGCCCCCCGCGCCCCCCCGGCCCCGCGCCGCCCTGCAGCGCCAAACCACCTGGGCCGGCCGCAGCCTGCGGGACCCCCCCGCGGCCCCCCAGCTGGTGAAGAGCGGCAGCCTCAGCTTCCCCCGCGCCGAAGCCACCACTTTGGAAGCCGGAGTCGGACAGAGTGAGTGGGGCCGGGCCGGGCAGGGGGCGCCGGGGGGGGCCCGGACCCCTCCACCGCCCCCTCTGCCCCCCGCAGTGCTGCGAGCCCTGGGCGCGCCGGAGCCCCCCCGGGTGCGGGACGCGGCGCCCGCCTCGGCCGAGGGCAGCCTGTCGGACGTCAGCTTCGCCACCGACGAGAGCGAGCGGGCGGACGAAGCGGGGGCGGCGGGGGCCGGCGGGGGCCGGCGGGAGGCAGAGAGCGGGGGCACGCCGCGGCGGGGGCTGGCGGCCAAGCTGCAGCAGCTGCTGTCCCCCGGCAAGCGACCCTCGCCCCGGCACGCCGCCGACGGCCACGGCGGCCCCCGGGACGGTGGCGGCACCGAGCAGCGGGACCGGGACCCCCCCCAGCGCCGCAGCCCCATGGACACCCTGCTGCACCCCCGGGAGCGCCCCGAGTCCACCGCCTCCGAGGTACGCACCCCCCGGGCTGGCGTTGGGGCGCGGTGGCGGCCCCGTTCTCCCGGCGTTGGCACGGCTGTGCCCCTGTCCCCGCGTGTCCCCGCGTGTCCCCGCAGAGCTCCGTCTCGCTGGGCAGCGAGTTTGACTTCTCGGAGACGTCGCTGGGCAGCCACAAAGCCGCGGAGCCCCCCGGGGACGTGGCGCAGGAGCCCCCTGCCGTGGAGGTGAGCGTGGGGGCCGGGTTCGGGGGGGGGGGCTCAGCCAGGGATCCATGGGGGGGCTGACGGTGTCGGCGGTGCCGCCAGGTGCTGCTGTCCAGCTGCTCGCGGTGCCAGGGCTGCGGCTCGCTGGTGTACGATGAGGAGGTGATGGCGGGCTGGACCTCGGACGACTCCAACCTCAACACCACCTGCCCCTTCTGCGACCGCGCCTTCGTGCCCTTCCTCAGCATCGAGATCCTGGACTTCCAGCAGGCCCCCAGGTGGGCGCCCCCCGTGTCCTCGGTGGGCCCTGTCCTGCCGTCTTCTGGGGAAAACGCTCTGCAGCCCTATTGTGTCCCTTCTTTGTACCCAGTGTCCCCACCTGCCATCCCGTCTGCTGGCCTAATGCCCCCGTCTGCCCCTGGTGTCCCCTATCTGTTCCTGATGTCCCCTGTCCATCTCTGGTGTCCCCTGTCCTTCCACCCTCTGGTGTCCCCTGCCCATCCCCCTGTCCATCCCTGGTGTCTCCTCTCCATCCCTGGTGTCCCCTGTCTATCCCTGGTGTCCCCTATCTATCCCTGGTGTCCCCTGTCTATCCCTAATGTCCCCTGTCCGTCCCTGGTGTCCCCTACCCATCCCCGAAGTCCCCTGTCCATCCCCGGTGTCCCCCGTCCTTCCATCCTCAGGCCTCCATCCCTCTGCAGCCGTAACGTCCCCTGCCCGCCCCCGCCGTTGTCCCCGCTGTCCCTAACCCCCTCTTCCCTGCGCAGCGGGGCCGAGGACGGCTCCGTGCCCGCCCCGGCCGCGCAGGGCCCCGTGCTCAGCGACCGCCACCGGTGCCTGGCGCTGGACGACGGCGAGCAGGAACCGGGACCCCCCCCGGGGCTGTGCAACGGCTGCGCGGAGCAGGCGGCGCGGGGCCCTCCGCGGCGGCAGGAGCGGGTGGCCTTCGCCTACCTGAGCCCGCTGGTGCTGCGCAAGGAGCTGGAGAGCCTGGTGGAGAACGAGGGCAGCGAGTGCCTGGCGCAGGCGGCGCTGGTGGACAGCCACCCCATCCTCTACTGGAACCTGCTCTGGTACTTCCAGCGCCTGGGGCTGCCCAGCAACCTGCCGCGGCTGCTCCTGGGCTCGCAGCACGTGGCGGCCCCCCCGCAGGTAACGGGGGGCGGGGGGGGGCTCTCTTTGGGGTGGGGGGGGGGGGCCCAGCACCCACCGCCGTGTCCCGCAGGCACAGCCGCCCGACGCCGCCGCCTCGGTCGGGGTGCGCTTGCTGTGGGACGTCCTCGTCCCCGAGCCCGACAGCGTCCCCCCGCTCTACGTGCTCTGGAGGTTTCACAGTGAGTTTTGTTTTTTTAGGGGGGGGGGCAGGGTGAGGAGGGGGGTGCTGCCCCCCCCGGCCCTGATGTGCTGCCCCCCCCCCCCTCCCCCAGGTAACGTCCCCAGCCGCCTGCAGGCCTGGCAGCACCGCGAGCACCCCTTCTCGCTGGCCTTCCTGGAGGCCGTGCTGCGGCACGTGGGGCTGAGCGAGGTGCACAAGGCCATCGCGCTCTTCCTCGACACGCCGCCCGCGCACGGCGGCCCCCGGCACACGCAGAGGTACCCCCCCCTCAATCCTACCCCCCTGCTCAATCCTAACCCCCCCCCTCAATCCTAACCCCCCCCTCAATCCTACCCCCCCCCTCAGTCCTAAACCCCCCCCATCCCAATCCTAAACCCCCATGGGGGGGGGGGCTGCGTACCACCCCCTCACCTCTCTGCCCCCCCCCCAGGAGCATCTACAGGGAGATCCTCTTCCTGATGCTGGCGGCGCTGGGCCGGGAGCACACGGACATCGGTACGGGGCGATGGGGGGGGGGGGATGAGGGGGGGTGTAAGGGGGGTTTTGGGGGGGGCCGTGGCCGTGCTGACGCCCCCCCCGTCCCCGCAGCCGCCTTCGACAAGAAGTACAAGTCGGCCTACGCCAAGCTGGCGGGCAGCCTGGGCAAGGAGGAGCTGCGGCGGCGGCGGGCGCAGCCCCCCAGCTCCAAAGCCATCGACTGCCGCAAGAGCTTCGGGGCCACCCTGGAGTGTTAGGGCCGGGGGGGGGGGGGGACAGGGCCCGGCCCCGCAGCAGGCACACGGGGGGTGTGTGGGGGGGGTCCCACCGCAGCCCCCCCCCCCTCCCTGCCCGCTCCCAGCAGGTTTTGTACGTCCGCGTTAAAATATTTTTATTTATTTATTGCCCCCCCTCCCCCCCCCCCGCCTCGCTGGAAGCTCCCCCGCCCCCCCCAGCCCGTGAGGGCCGGTTTTTGGGGGGGGGGGGGGGATGTCCCTGGGGGGGCGGGGGGGGGGGGGGGCCGCCCTCGCACTGTGCAATACGGCGCCCCGCGGGGCCCGGCTCTGTAAATAAAGCCGCTTCAGTATTTTCTCCGCCTGCCTCCGCCGCCGCCTTTTTGTGTGTGTGTGTGTGGGGGTCCCGGTACCGGGGGGCCCCCCCCCCCCGGGGGGCCCCCCCCCCCCAAAGGCCCGGCGGTACCATAGAGAGGAGCAAGCCGTGCCAGAGCGTCGCCGCCCGGCGGCCATCTTGAGGCCTAGCGGAGGCCCCGCGCCTCCGGGCCTGGCGCCCGGGCCCGGCGGGCTGGGAGCTCGTAGGCGGGGGAGGGGTGCGGGGGGGGGTGCGCGGCCCTGCCCGGTTACCGCGGCCCGGCCCCCCCCCCGGCGTCGCGGCGGGCACGTGCGGGCGGCGCCACGTGGGCCCCGCGGGCGGTACGGCGGCCGCCGTGGGCCGAAAGGCCGCGGGGGGGTTTTTTGCCCGCCGCCGCTGAGAGCGGCCGGCCGAGTGCCCGGATGTCCAGGCTCGGGGACCCATTAAAGGCGCCCCGCGGGGAAGCTCGCCGGCTCCTCATTGGCCTCCTCGCTTGCCAATCGCCCGCCCCGCCGGCCAGTGAGAAGCGAGGGGCGGGCCCTCCGCGCCGCCCTCCGCTCGCCGTTGGCCGGCCGCGCCGTCGTTCTCCGCGCCGCGCCAATGGGCGTCGTCGCTGGGGTCGGGAGGCGGGGCGAGCGCGGCGGGGCCGCTGCCCAATCAGCGGCATTGTTTGTGGTGGTGCCGGCTGCGCTCCGCGGCGGCTGCTGGCGGCGGCGCCGCGTCTGCTCCGCCCGGCCCGGCCCGGCCCGGCCCCGCTCGGCCCCGCAGCCCCGGGGCGGCGCCAGGTGAGGGCGGGGGGGGGGGCACCGGCACCGGGAAGGGACCGGGAGGGGATCGGGGGGGGGGGCCGCGGAGGGCACCGGGACCGGCACCGGGAGGGGGAGGGGGCACCGGGAGGGGGCGGCCCGGGGTGGGGTGGCCCGGGGTGGGGGGGCGGCGGCTCCTTCCTTCTCCCCACCGGGGACCGGGACCGGGACCGGCCGGGCTGGGGCGGGGCTGGGGGAACCGGGACCCGCCTCCCCGGTACCGCGACCGGGAGGGGAGGGGGGACGTCACCGGGAGGAGCCCCCCCGGTGTGCCCCCCCCCCTCCAGCCTCCGGTGTGCCTGGGGCGCGATCCCCGCCCGCCCCCCCCGGCCTCCCCCCGGTCCCCGCACCCCCCTCCCCGCACCCCCCCGTTCTCCTTCCCCGCCTCCGATCCGCGGGGGGGAGGGGGGGGGCGCGACCGGGGAACCCCCCCACACCCCCGCCCTTCCCCGGCCCCGCACCGAGCGGGGGGGGCCCGGTGTCCGCCCCCGGCCCCGCCAGCCCCGGGCCGGCCGCGGGGTGGGCGTCGGGGCGCGGCCGGGGGGGGGGGGCAGGCCCGGGCCCTTCCTCGTCCCGCGGCTCGGCTCCGGGACGCGCCTCGCGGGGGGGGGGGGATCACGGGGGGGGGGGGATCACGGGGGGGGGTCACCGGGGGGGTTCCTCCGGTGCAGGGGGGGGGGGGGGGCAGCGTACGGCTGCGATCCGATTGATTCCCTTGAGCCGCCGCGCCGTCCTCGCCGAGATCGCCCCCCCGTTCCCCCCCCGAACGGCTTTTTGGGTCGGTTTTCCTTTTTTTTTTTTTGGTTTTATTTTATTTAAATTTTTTTTTTTTTGAGGTTGCCTCGAAGGCTGCTGGGGGGGGGGAGGGGGCTGAGTCCCTGCAGGGAGAAGGAGTGGGAGGCTTCGCCTCGGGGGGGGGGCTGGGTGCGGATCGCGGCAGCTCGAGGGGCCGCACGGAGGCAACCGGGGCTCGGCCGCTCCCCCCGGTCCTGCTCCCCCCGGGGCACCGGGCACCGGTGGGCTCCGTCCCTCGTTCTCGGGCACGGCTGGCTTTTAACCAGCCCGGCCGCTCCCGCCGGCGTCGCTCGGTGCCCGCGGGGCTCGGCTCGGTCCCCGCGTGCCCCCGGCTGGCTCCGTGCCTGCGGCACGGCGGCGGAGCTGGGCCCGGCTCCCCTCGAGGCTCCCCGCGCTGTAGGGGCCTGGAATTCGTCGCCCTCCTCCTCCTCCTCCTCCTCTCGGTCGCACCGGAGCCGCTGTCGCCCACCGACGGGCACCGGGAGCCCCGCGGCGGGGGGGGGCTAGGTCTTAGCGGAGCCTCGGCGCTTTTCCCGGTCGCGAGGCGGCGCGGAACCGGCCGTGACGTGCAGCTGACAGGGAGCATCCATCTTTGCAGGGCTGCGCTCTGCCCGTGCCGAGCGGGGCCCCGCTTCCTCTTCCGACGCCCGCTGGGCTCCCGCGCCTCGCCGCGGCCCCCGCTGCCGCCTCCGGGGCTCCGGGGACTTTGGGGGGGGGAGAGCGGGGAGAGCCGCCCGGCGGGGCGAGCTGCGCCCGAGCTGCTCCCGGAGGCGCCTTTTCTGCCGGCGGTTTTCTTCCGAGGGGGTGGCGAGGAGCCGCCGGGACGCGCGGGGCTCGGAACGAGGCGCGCTTCCTGGCTGCCGCTCGCTCGGTGCCTTCCGTCGCTCGCTGCTCCCTGTGGGTTTCAGGAAAGCTGACCAAATGAGGCTTTTTTTCCCCGCCTTCCCCTGTTAATTAGCAGTCCTCCGGGCCGCGGTCCCCCCCCCATTGCGACCCCAAAATGTCCAGGGGGGGTGGCAGGGCCAGGCTGCGTCCCGGCGCGTCGCACCCCCACGCCCCGCTCGCTCGTGAGAGCTGCTGCTCTCGGGTTCCCGAAACGTTCTGGCAATAACGAGAACTGGGGATGTGGGGGGGGGGGGGGGGGGAGAAAAAAAAATCCCCATTTTTTTACAACCGACTTTATCTGGGGAGAGACTTCTTTATCTGCAAAAGGGGCTGAGGAGCGCCGAAACTGCGGCTCCACAGCACGTTGGGGCTGAGGCGCGGCAGCGAAATGTTTCTGTTGCAGTTTAAAAAAAAAAAAAAAAAAAAAGAGGAGGAAAAAAAAAAAAAAGATTGGCTATAAATCTAATCCCAGCGTAAAGCTATCCACCTCTCGCTCGCCGAAATTCAACCTATCAGGCAGTGCCACATGCTGCTGCAGCTTTACGGCGTTGGACCGGCCGCTGGAAGATGGAGAAGAAAGTTTTCTTTCCGCGCACGCGGCGTGCGGCTGAAATTTGAGGATCCCTTCGCTTCCCCCCTTCCACGGCTCCTCGGGGGCTGCTGACGAGCCCTGAACGAGCCCGGGGCTCGCGGGGAACGGCGCGGCGCTGCGCCCGAGCCTCCCGGTGCTCGGCTGCAGGTCTCCGGGGTTTCCTCTGCCGGCGCCGGTTGTTTTTGCAGGGGTTTTTTTTTTTCGCTCAGCACGTGGGCTGAGACGTTCGTCGCCGCTCCGTAGCTCGGTTTGCATCAGCTCGGCGCGATACGGCGAGCGATGGGGCCGGGGAGGTGCCGTGTGGCCACGGCTCCTCGTTCCTGCCCTGTTCTCCTAGGGGTAGGCTTGGGGCCGCTTCTTTGGGGCTCTTTGGGGGAATTGAGGCGATTTGGCCTGCCCAAGAAATGGTGAATGCTCTCGGTGGCGGGGTGCGCCAGGCTGGTCCTTACCAAACGAACCATTCCGCGAACAGAGCTTAGGAAGCCAGGGGTGCTGCCTCAGCCCCGCAGGTGATGGGCAACACCAGGGAGCTGCCTCGGGGGCTTTTTTTTTTTGGTCTTTTTAAAGGAATTTCGTTCGGAAAGCAGTAAGAAAAGCAGGGAGCTGCGCTGCTGAGCATCCCGGCAGGCCAGCCGGGTGGGGAGCGGCTCGTTCGGCTGCGGCACGGCCTTACTGGAAGAGGGGGGAGTTGAAGTGGGGTGTCGAGGGGGCGTTACCCCGCGGCCGGGGCTTTAAGCGTGTGCTGAGCCCCTCGGTGACATCAGGGTTCCGGAACGCGGCCCCGGAGCTGCGGCGTCTCCCCGGACGCTGCCCCCAACACGGCAGCGCCCCTCGCCTGCCTCCCGCTCCTCCGCCTCGCTCTCTGCAGGGAATCAGGAGGGGAAGAGCCCGGCTTTGTCCGCGAGCAGCACGCAGGAGGTGAGAGGTTTCGGGGCACGGAGCGCTCCCGTTTTACCTTCGGGGCTGGGAGCCGACGGGAGCACGCCGAGCTCCTTGGCGGGGCGCTGCGTGCCTGCTGCCTGCCCTGGCGCTCCTGGGCTGATGGCTGCTCTCGGCCTTCCTCGAGCATCGCCAGCTGCGCGCAGCGTACCTGGGCGGGAAGCGCCGTTTTTCTGTTCCTTTCTGGGCCTCAAGCCGAAAGGAAAACTCGAAATCTCGCTGGGCTCAAAGGGCACCGGCCGGATTTGGAGAGGTGACTTAACGGGGCGCGGGGACGGCGCAGCAAACGGCTCGGGGCTGGCAGAGGATGGTCCTCACGCGCGGAGGATCCCTCGGCCCTTCCATCTCCCGTTCCCGTAATCTGAAGCAATGCCGTCGGGATCTTGTGCCTCAAGGAAAAAAAGGAGCAGTTTGAGGCTGGCTGCTTGTTTTTTCCCCCCCGCGTGAGCCACGTGACGGGGGCAGCGAGCTCTGGGCAGAGGCGCACGGCAAATACGCGGCCGAGGTTCTCCCTCCGTTTGTTCTGCTGGCTCCGGGTGCTCCTCGCAGCAAACAGAGCCGCGCTTCCCAGCAGAGCTCGGCCCCGCGCGCCGATAACGCTGCCCCGAGACGCGGGGGCTTCCTTGTTGTGGCTCCCGACTTCCCTGCTTCTGTCCCGTGCTCTTAAATCGGAGTCAGCGGTTATCTCGGGCTGCGCTTTTCAATGTTTTGAGGTTTGCAAGGTGCTTTGCTGCACGCGTAGCCCTCGGAAAGCTCCCCCGTCCGTGGGAGAGGAGCCTGGGAGCTGCTGGGGAAGAGCCTGCGCTGCCGGGCTCGATCCCTCCGTGGCCTCCTTGGGTTTTGTACAATCGGGGCACCTCGTTTCTGGCTGCTCCTGAGCAGCCCTTGGAAAGAAAGGTTTACCTAAGAGGTTGTGTTGGAAAAGGGGAGATAACGGTAAACTTCGGGTCCCGATTCGTTTTGCGACTGCGGTCCCTGGCCGTGGAATATTATCGGGTTACTCGCGATAGCGGTATCCAGAATATGCCCGAAATCCTTCTGAAGACTCACATCCGTGTTGGAATTCGAGTGCCACACAAATGTGAGGGTGTGAGGAGAGGAGCTTCCAAGCCTCCTCTCTAAAATTAGACCGAAGAACGGCGCAGAGGAGTCTATAAAGAGCCTCGGGGGCTTTTTTCCACGCAGCCTCGGCGCAGCGAGCGTCTCGCCTCGCTCCTGCGCCCGCTCTGCCCAGCCCCGTCCATTTTGTGCTGCTCGGGATCGAAGCCGTCCGGCGGCGGCGTTCCCAGGTAGGTGGTGCCGAGCTCTGCACGCCGGGATGGCTTAACGGGCTTTCAGTGGGGGTTCTGGGTGCTTGTGGCTAGGTTTGAGCACGTATTTTGGGGCCGAACACTGAAATTGTCCCATCTGGGGGTCACGGTGCTAGGCGGGAGGCTGGCAAGCGCTACGGCGGCGTTGGTGAGCCCTGCCTGGCTCCTCGAGGTGCCAGGGCGGTCGGGAGAGCCGCGAGAGGCAGAAAGGCATTGAGACACCGCGAGGGTTGTGGTGGAAGACGGAGGAATGAGGGGGCTCAGGCCGCAAGGAGAGCGGCGAGGACGGAGGAGAGGCGCAGCGGCGTCGGGGCGGCCGGGGAGCCGCTGCCCTCGGCCGCGCATTTCCTCGCGGCTCTGGGTCTGCGTCGCAGCAGTTGGCGTCCTCACAGCAGCTCTTTCTCCTGCGTGCGTTTTTCATCATGCCGTTTCTTGAAAGGCAAACATCACTGCTGCTGAATATGCAAATGCGCCGTGCCGTAGGTGGGGTGCCTGGCGCACGCGCGGTGGGAGCCTGCCTCCTGCCTCCGGCCCCGCGCTGCTGCCTTTTGGGCACCTGCGTTAGAAGAGCAGCGGCTGGGGGGCAGGGGGGCAGCAGCTCCTCGTGGTCCTGCTCGGCCCCGGGGCTGGGAACGCCTCGGGCTGCCCCGTGCCTGTGACCCCGCGAGGGCGGCGGTGGCGGCGCCGCTGGGCTCGGGCTCCCGGGGCAGGTTGTGAGGCGGGGGTGAGCCCCCAGCGCCCGCAGCCCCTCGGTTTTGCATCGGCGCCTGGGTTCAGGCCTCGCCGTCACCGGATCTGGGAAAACGAAGGCAGGAATCCCGTTCTTTCTGAAAACAGCTGCCCAGAACCCGGCTGCCGTCTCGGGAGAAGGCCGCACTGCTTGCCGCTTGTTGTCCTTCTCACGGACCTGCGGCGCGGGGCTCTGCCCGCGCTTATCTCGGAGAGGAGCGGCGTGTTTGGTGCACGAAGACAAAACATTGAAACGCTGCGCTTCGTTCCGGCTAAAGCTCTGCTGTGGGATCCCGGGCTTCGATAGCATCTTTATCACCAGACCTGCACAGAGACAAATATTTGCAAATCGGCGGCGGAAGGGAACAGAAGAAGCCCTCGGCACGCGCTGCCTGTGCGCAGTGCCTCCCTCGGCCTCCAAAATAAACGGGGCTGTGGAGGAGAGGGGCCGGGCTCTTCCTCGCCGGGCTCTTCCTCACCAGGGTCTTCCTCACTGGGCTCTTCCTCGCCCCTCTTCTCCCTCTTGCACCTGAGAACCTTCCAGTGGAGCCAGGAAGCAGATGGGAGCGAGATCCTTCAAGCTCTCGGCTCCGCGGTAAGGAGGGAGGACGTGTTCTCGCCGTGCCTCTTGTCTGAGACTAAAGTTGACGCTTTTTCCCCAAACTGTCAGGCCTGGTGGAGCGCTTCGGGGCGCAAGCCAGCTCCCGCTCCCCGTTCTCCTCCCGCCCGCGCCAGCAGCTCTCTCCTTAACATCCCGGCGCCAACGCTCGCTGCGTGCGGAGCGAACGTGAGATCTTGCTCTGCGCTCCCCTGCCATCGCGTCTCGGGTTCGGGAGACGCTAAGTGAGATGGATAACCTGAAATCCTCCCGCAGACAAGATCTTCGCTGCTGACAAGTTCCGGGTTTAACAGTTTGCGTGTCTCCTCTTTTTTCCTTCTCCCAACCGCCTAACGCGGTTTGTACGAGAGGAAAGATAATTCACTTTAATGAATTATAAAACTTGTTTCACTGCAGTGGGTCTTCATTTCTCCTTTTGTCTGCAGCAGAGTCGCTGTTTGAGTAGAATAAAATTGACTTAGTCTCTGGAAAGACAAAAGAACTGAAACTCCTTGCTGCTGAGAGCAGTCGAGGCGGGGAGGAGACGGGACATTATCTCGAAGGCCCCATATGCGCTGCCAATCGCAGTGTTTTGGGGGGCTTCATCATCCCGGCTTTTCATTTAAACACCTTGGCATTGCCAAATGGATCTTCTCTGCTTTTGCTTTGTGTTCTGGGGCTGTCGTTGAGAGCTGTACGCGGATATCCAGAAACAAACTGCAGACAGAGCCGTCCACGGCAGCCTCGCGGACGCCTGCGGTGCCTCTCCGTGTCTCACGCCCTGGCAATCCGGCGCTTTGAGCAGCGGGCTCTAACGTTTGCCGGGAGAGCTGCCTTCCCTTTCAGCAGTGGGACCTGCTGCTTAGCCAGAGGGGGGCTCTAGGTCCAGGTGTTGAAATTTTGGCTCAACGTGGATCCTTCTCCCTCGGTCCTGGCTGGTGGTGGCGCGGGGCGCAGCCAGCGTCACCCAAAACGCGCCTGAGCACGGCCTCGCTCACCTCTGTAAGCAGCCGGGAGGCAACGCTCTCTACATTTCTGCTGTTAGAAAGGAACTGTTGAGTGAAAGGAAATCAATCAGACAGACGCAGACTTTCGGAGAGTTTCAAAATGGTTGCTTGGGACTGGTCCCTTGTTGTTGCACGCGGCCAAACCTAACGCACTTTCCCCTTCTATGAATCACTCCTCAACTTGCTTGTTATTAAAGTCCCTGATTCTAATTTAATCTTGGAGGCTCGACAGCTTTAAATACCTACTAGTGCAGTGTGATTCTGCTCTGGCCCTTCGGTGGCTTCTTCTTGCGCTCCCTGCCACAACTCCACCGAACCGGCGGCCGTGCGGCAGCGCTCGGGGTGGCCCCGGCTCGGCGGCAGCGCCGCGTGCCACGGGGGACCCCTCGTGCCCCCAGCCCTGCTTGTGGCGGAGCGGCTTCGTCAGAAGGTGGGGCCCCGAACCCGTTTCTGTAGCCCAGCTGTTCCCAAATGCTTGGCCGTGTTCGGTCAGTGCGCTTCTGTTGGGGCTGGGTAAATGGGAGCGAGTGCTTGGGTAAATGGGAGCGAGTGCTTGGGTAAATGGGAGCGAGTGCTTGGGTAAATGGGAGCGAGCGGCGGTCAGGAAGCTGTTGTAAGGCCCCGAGGTGGTCTTGGGGTCGGCCCCGAGGGGGGTCTTGGGGCCCTGCTGGGCACCGCATGCCCAGGCCCGTGGCGTGGGCTCACCAGGGGAGGGTTTGAGCGCTGAGCCTCGCTGAAACCAGCAGCTCTTGGAGGCCGGCAGCTGTTGGACGTGGTTGGACCCCCACGCGCTGTGGCGGGGGTGGAAATGGGACCTGCGGGGTCCCACCGTGATGGAAACGTTACGGGGCAGCCTGTCTGTGTTGTCCTCGCTGCCAGCAGGCTGCTGGAATTGCCACGGACGTGACGAGCAAGAGGGCGGGGGGAGCTCGCCAGGGTGAGCTGGGCCATTCTGAGCAGGTCGAAGGACTTAGTTAAGCCTTGGTTGTGCGGCGTTCCAGAGAGAATTGATAATTTCGGAGGAGGCTGCCCCAAACCTGGGCTGAACTGAAGCGGTGCTGCTATGCCAGTTGTGCCTAGCCCACAGAAAACAAAGTAACTTTGGATTACGCTGAGGCAGTGCTCGCCGTCTTTTCCTGTTGAACATTGTTCTGCTCCGTGTCAGCTTGCTGCGAGCCTTGTTTCCACTTAACCAGTTCCTTCGCGTTGAGATTGGCAGCCTTTGAAGTTATCTTGAATGGCAATTTAGGTCTCTAGTTTAAAAAAAAAAAAAAATCACTCCTTTCCTCATGTAAGTGTGTTCCAGTTTCACCAAAACGTTTTTCAGGGTCCTCGGTGTGAGTCTGCAGCTGCGTCGTGCTGGTGACGATCATCTGTTTGCTATTAGTTAATGAGAGGGAAGGAAAAATGGCCAAGGAACACGACGAGGAAGGGATTTGCTCCGGGGTCCCTCCGTTTTGGAAGGGAAGAGGCAGCTCGGGCGGCAGATTTCCGACCCAGGGTGAGCGCAGGTGGGGAGCAAGCAGCGAGGGGGGGACGAGGCTGGGGGAGCACAACCCCGTTCCCTGCAGGGGAACGTCCCGCAGGGCCTCTCCGCATCCCTCGCCACGGCGCGGAGCAGTGCTCGGATGGCAGCCCGCTGGAGCAGGGTTTTCCTTCCGAAAAGCCGCGAGGGGAGGTTTGTCCTCCTTAGATGCATCGATTCAGAACGCCAGCAGCACCAGGGCACGTCTGTGTCCTCATCGCCCGGAAATGCAGCGCGAGGAGCAGGCTGCTGGTGGCCCCGTCCCTCGTTTTGAGCCGCTGACTTGATTCCTTCTTAATTCTCAGCACCAACACGTGTCCGCTGCTGGACTGAAGTTAAAATTCACTCCAGTCGCTGTAACGAAATCTTTTTCTCCCCCATCTCTGCTCCTGCCTCCTAAGCCGGGGTCCTGGGGGCATCGCCGGTGCTTCCTGGGCTGCCATCAGCCCTCGGGTATCGGGCTGGCCCTCGCCCTGCCCCTCCGTAGGTGCGGCGCCGTGCCAGTCCTCTGGAAGGTTTCATCCAGTGCCTGCTGAACACCAAGTCCCAGTAAATGAAGTCCAGGTGACCGCATCCCACTTCTCCGCTCGGCCGCCTCTCCCTTACCTCCCCGATTAGCTGCCTCGGAAAACGTCAAGGTTTGTCGCGCCGCAGCCCCCTGCCACCCGTCCTTTGTGGCCCGCCTGGAAGAATCGCGGCGAAAGCGTAAATGAAGAGAAGCCGGCGACTTCTGGGCTAATCACCCGGCAGAGCCGGCGGGGAGCGGGCGAGATTTCTCAGCCGTGGATCACCTGCAGATAATGAATTGGGTTCGGAGACGGAGCCGCATAAAAGCAGCTATTGTTAGCACTTTTGCAGATTTAGTCAAAGGCCTTTTCATGCTGGAAATAGAAGCACCCAGAGGATGGGTCCTTATGAAAGGACCCTAAAATTCAATTAAATGAATAGTCCAGTGATGTTTTACCCGTACCTTTCCCCATCCCGGCCATAAAGATCTCTCAGAAGCCTTGCGGCCGCGCGATAAAGGACGGGGCAGGAGGAGGGATGCGAGGCGTCCCAGCCGCCCCTCGTTTGTGGGAAGCAGCTTGATCTCTGCCCGATCTCCTCGCGCCTGAAAATAGCGATGAAAGGTCTGGAGGGAGGTGAGGAGCTCGGGAGAAGGGCGAAGCGATGCTAAAAAATGGCAAAACGGAAAAAAAAAAACGAAAGAGCTGCGGGCAGGGAAAACCGCCGAAGCAACTTCTTGCTGCCCTGCGCTCGGCCCGCACGCTTGGAGCGAGCACCACCCGAAAAATAAATCTTAGGGGGGCCCCGACAACCACCTCATTAGTTTATAAATCTCTGGTAACTACCATGTAATTAAAGCCTAATTAGTTATTTCCCCCTTTGTAAACTAAATTGTTCCATTTTATCTAATAAAGGCGAGCTCAGATAGTACCGGCGCTGAGAGTGGCGTTGGAGCTGGTTTAATTACCAGATTCTCTGCAGCCCATGGGTTGACGAAGTGCACGATAGTCGCTGGGTATCGCAGATTACATGGTTATTTGTGCGCTCTGTAATGGGTTTATTTTTAGGAGATGATTTGATAATGCTTTCCGCATGTAAAACCAGCGAAACCTGGGCGCGCTATCTTGAAAAAGATGTAATTTGTACGTCGGTCACTTCTGCCTGCTCCACAAATAAATGAAGTGCGGTGCTAATGCTAATTACACGCAGGAAGTCTCTTCAAATTTACTCCGGCGCTCTCGTTAACCTTTGATTAGCACCGCTTTGCAATCTGCGGCCCAAAATGGAGGGTCCCGGCTCAGGAGCTATTTCAGCCCCGCGGCAATGCGCGCAGTCCTCGGCGGGTCCCTGCCCCGTGTCCCGCAGGGAGGCGGGCGCTTAGAAATCTGCTCCAGACCTGCTTTTAGCCTATTTCTGGACCCGTCGAAGTAGGCGTTTGCGCTCGGTGAGCCTCAGAGGCCCGGCTCTGCCTCACGTTCGCGCCAGGCTCTTCATCTCTCTTGTTCTCCGTTCTGGCTTGCGAAGGCGCGAGGACACGGCTTTTATTTCTGCCGGCGGCGTGCAGGAGCTGAACTCGAAACCTCTTCGGGCTTTGTACAAAAGCCGGCGACCTCGACAGAGCGGGACCGAGACCAAGGTGAATCGTTTCTGTCCTTGTCGCTTCCGGAGGAGCTGCTTGGCGCGCTGGGTGCTCCTAATTCCTTAACGAGGCCCCAGACTCATCAGATCCTTACTGCTTACTTCGGTCTTCGGCGAGGACCGAAGGGTCGGGTCTGAAGGCGTGCGGGGCGAGAGCTGGGCTCGGGGCACCCGCCTTCCCCGTCTCGCCCCGCTCCCGGCGCAGGACGTGGTTGGGTCTCCGTAGGGCGCAGCTCCCAGCTGCCACCCGCTGGGAACAGGCGTCCCGCCGGGGCTGACGGGTGCTCGGTGGCCAGATGAGGCTGGTGTGCGGCTCCGAGGGACCTCACGGCCTTCCTCTGTGCCCTCGAGTGAGCCGTGATGGTGGCGATGTCCCTGCGTTGCCGCAGGCTGGTTGTTGCTCCCTGCCCGCGTGCTCGTCCTTCGCCGCCTGCGCTCGCGCCTCCGATCGCTCTTGGTGAAGTCGCGCCTGATCCTCTGCCCGTCCCCGGTGCTGTCCGCCTCCGTCCCGGCGTTTTTTGTCTCTGGTTGTTGTTGGCCTCCACCCGTCGGCCTCTTAGCGGGGCTCCCCCTTCCTGCAGCCGTGGGGTGCGGAGCCGGGACCCCACAGCCCAGCGGCCGGGGGCTCCGTGAAACCCGCTGGGGCGAGACCCCGCGCGGGGACGTGGGGATCGCGAGATGGCGCGGGCGGCGCGTGGCCTCCACGGGGGCGGTTTTGGCATCGCAGGTGGGGCACGGAGAGGACCGGGCACGTGCTGCCGGGGGTCTCGCACCCATCGGGGGCGCGGGGAGCACCTGGGCTTGCCGGGTGGAACCGCGGCCTGGCGGCCTCGAGTCCCCTTGGCTTCCAAGCCCCTTGGCCTCGAGTCCCTTTGGCCTCCAACCCCTGTGGCCTCGAGCCCCCTGGGCCTCGCCGCGCCGAGGGCTGGAGGGCGCTGAAGCGGCCGCGTCCCCGGGTGCCCCCGAGCTCCCCGGAGAGGGGCACCACGCGCGAGGGCCCCGAGGGAGCGGTGGCGGCGGGCGCGAAGCGGTTAAAATCGCGGCGGAGGAGAAGGAGGAGAAGGAGGAGAGGAGCTCTCATGAATGAAGACAAAGTTGGGCCGGGAGCCAGGGGCTGCTGGCGGCCGGGGAGGGGGCGGGAAGGCGGGGGGGGGGCGCAGCCAACTGACTTTTATACCGCAAACGACTTTTAAAAAAAAAAAAAAAAAATTAAGAGATAATTCCATGTCCTGAGGTTACAAACCGGCTGCAACTGGTTTTTTATTTTTTTTTCTTTCTTTTTTTTTTTTTTTCCTTTTTCCCTGCCCCGCGAGGCATCATGGGTAAAAGTAAGCATCCCCCTTTTCTTTTGTTTAATATAACAGTACGGCGCATGATTGGCAGGGAAGTGCCCGTTTTGAGACAGGGTTTCTGCAGGTCCCTGGAGGGGGATGGCACGCGGGGCCGCCCATGCTCTTCGGAGAGGGCTCCTCGGCAAAAAAAAGCTGCCTCTTCCTCTCCCTCCCCCTTCCCACCCTGCCTTCCCCGCTCGCTGGCTCGCTTTTCCCCCCTTCTTTCCTCCCTGTCTCTAATTTTCTTGACAACTAGAGGAGGCAGCAGGAATATTGTACCTGTAAGTATTCTTTAGACTGTCCTTTTTTTAATTTTTTTTTTTTTGAACAGACAAAAGGCTCTTTATGGATTATCAGATCTGCTTTTTTTTTCCTCTTAAAAAAAAAAACGAAAACCCAAAAAAACGTGAGTTTGGCAGCTGGATGCAATGCGTTTACAGAATATTTTAAGGAGAAAACTGGCACTGTTGCTTGGATTCGCGGTTGGAGCCGTTCCCTTCCCTTTCCCCCCCCCCCACCCCCCCCCCCCAAAAAAAAAACCCACCTCTCCCCAGGCTCCTTCCTCCCCGCGCCGCTCTTCTGCTGCAGTGCCCGGATCCTGCCCTCCCGCCGCGGGGCACGGCTCCTTGCGGGTCTTTAAAAAAAACCGATCCGTATCGATATTTAGCTCCTCCAGTAAATAAATAAATAATAATAATAAAAAAAAAGGGGGATTCCTTTTGTCTGCGGCGCGGCCCCCCCACCCCCCCGCCGGCCCCGCGGCGCGTCCCCCGGCCCCCTGCCCGGCGGCCGCCAGCTGATGGGCGCCGTGGCCCCGCGCCAGCCCCGGCCCCGCGGCCGCCCCGCGCACAAAGGCAGCCCGGTGGCAGTCGAGGAACTCCCGGCCCGGCCCGTTATTATATAAGGCAGGCAGCCTGCGTCATCCCCGCCGCTCGGCCTGCCCGAGGGGAGGAGAGGCGCAGCAGAACCGCCGGCAGCGCTCCCCGGGCCCCTCGTTCCCCCCCTCCTTGCGCCTTGCCCCGAGGGGACAGCGGCGGCCGGGCTGGGGGGCGGCCTTGCCCCGATTGCTCCTGAACCTTTTAATTTAATCTTATTTTGCCAGCACTTTAGGGGGGGGGATGAAAAGCAGCTTTTTAATCTTTATTTCCCCCCCCGTCCCAGTGTGTCACAACCTGGAAATGTTTTTGTGGGGCGCCGCGTGAGGAGCGCTGGTCGGATGCGGCGGCCTCGCTTACCCGGGGGCTTCCCGGCACGGAGCTCTCTCCGAAACCAACTTGGCTACAACCGAAAACTTGGGGAGGGCGGGCGGCAGCACAGAGCACCCCTCGCTCCTTCCCCTCTGCCTCCGTGCCTTCCGTCGCGTGCCGGGGGCTCGGTGCCCTTCGCTTCGTGCCGTACCGGTGGCTTGGCGCTGCTGTCGCCGTCCGCGGGCGCGGGCATTGCCGTGCCACCGCGCCGTCTCCCGTTCGTCCCTGGGGCTTTGCTTTCTCCGTGCGCCGCGGCCTCGCAGCCCTCCGGTCCGGCGGGGGAAGCGAATTCGGCACGAACAGAGCCGTCGGAGCCGCGCCGTTGTCTCGCCGGGAGCGCTCGCGGCGGCTCCGATCGCTCAGCTCCCGAGAGCGGGGTAGGGAGGGAAGCGGCGGAACTGTTTAACGAGTTTGCGCCGAGCTGCCTGTAAGAATTTATGGTCTGCTGCAACCGAGAGACAGCTCCCCGGTCCTGTCGAGAGCGAGCCCTACGGTTTGTCTTCCGGAATATTTTCTTTGTCTTTTTTTTTTTTTTTTTAATTTATTTTGCTCTCGTGCGTCTGAGTAGCAGCGGAGAAGCCTGGCTTAACCCCCCCGATTTATGAATGACTTTTACACACGGTGAATTTTTAAAGAATCTGTCAGCTCTTTTCTCTTTGTTCAGGGGGCATTTCGGATCGTGTGTTTCTTTAAAGACTCGTGCATGCTCTGTTCTTGATAAAATCTTCGTGATAGGCCTACATATTTGCTTTCTTACCTGCATGAAATTCCTCCACACAGCTGTAGCGTAGGATTTCTCCCTGCAGCTTGCACAATAACCCGAGCTGAGCGTAGTATTCCTGGACAACTTGCAATCTGCAGCATCAGGATTCAAAGAGCAGCACGTTTTTTTTATTTGATAGCTTTTTTTGTTGTTGTTTTTTTTTTTTTTTAATCCGTCTTCTTGCAGATCTCCCCTCAGCCTGCCTCGCCGTTAAGTCGTAATTACCTTTTTAGGTTATTATCCTTTTTATAGTATTGTATGGAAATGCTCGCCTTGGGAGCCAGCCATTTTGTGTGTGCTGTGTGGAAATGCATTTTACGACATCGATGTTGGTTTGTGCTCAGCCTAGATGGAAGTTAAGACGTTGTTAGCGTTGCGTATGGCAGGCTCTCGTGAGCCCCCAGACAAACGGTTTCCTCACCGCGCGGGGCCCGTTCGCCGCCCCAGCGGGCTGGGGACGAGCGGCCGCACCGCCTGAAATCCTTGCTTTACGTGCGGGCTCGTTCTGTTCTCAAGCGTGCGGCGGCGCTGGCGGAGCCCAGATGCGCCAAAGTGGATTTTGAGCGGCGAGAGCGGAGCACGTGCAGGTGAGCCGGACCTCGGCGCGCCGAAATCCCCCTCGTGCCGCGGCGAGCCCGCGGGGACGGGCCCAGGTTTCGGCAGCTTTCGCTCGGCCGGCTCCGTGTTGTGCGACGCGTCGGCTCCCGCGCGGCGCGGTGCCGGCTCCGCCAGGTACCGCGATGGTGGCGGCGCTTTTGGCGTCGGCTCCTCCCCGGCCGAGGAGCATCGTGGCGCCGGGGTCGAACGCCGGCTTTCCGAAAACCCCGCGGGTGCCGTGGGGACGCCGCGCTCCGCGGGCTGGGTGCTGCTGTGGGTGCGCGCCCTGCGGTGCCGGCGCGGCGTTGTCCTCTCCGTGCGGGTCACGGCGCTGCCCCGAACCCTCCCCGTTCCCACCGTGTTCATTCCGGTAACCCAACGCGTTTGCTCTGTTGAACTAAAGCCGCTCCAAACGTTTCTGAATCGCGTTCGAAGTGTCTGCTCTCCCTTGGGTTTTATTTAATCGGACGTCTGAGCGCGGGCACGCGTCGTGTCTGCGGGCCCTCGTCCCGGAGGGGTTGTGTCCGTTCAGCTCTGCGGTGCCTGCCGGGGGCAAAACCTCGCGTGAAATCGGGGCCGAGGCTGGAAGCAGCGCCGGGGCGTTGCGTTTTGGCCAAGCCTGGTGCTCGATGGCAGCAGGGAGCCAGCCTGTGGCACCGTGAGGCTTCCCTGCGGCTGCCTGTGCAGCGCGGGAGGGGAAAATTCTCCGTTTAGATGCTCTGGCCTCATTCGCTGGTGTGCGTGTCGGGGACCGAAGGGCTGGGGGGCTTCGTGCTGGTGGCGGTGGTGGCTGCAAGCTGTTCTCACCCGCTCGGGAAGCGCTCTGCCTTGCTGGACCTGCTGGACATCCCGCAGCGCCGGGGCTTTGGGTGCTGTTTCTGTTCTTTCTCGCCTTTCGGGCTGGGGATAAAAGTGGGGTTCTGCCCGGGTGGCACGCCGCGGCGGTCTGGGCGCCCCGGTGGGCTTGCACTGCGCTCAGCAGGAGCAGGAATGCAGCAGCTCCCGAAGCCGTCCTGCTCGGGGTGCTCGGGGCGCTCCCAGCCTCCTGCTGTGGCGCTGCGCTGCCTCGCTCCCGGCATCGGCAGGCGGCCTTCGCCGCTTCTGCTCGGCGCTCAGATGGCCCGCGCGAGGGGCTGCGCAGAGCTGTCCCTCTAATAAATTCCTCCTCCTGTTCTCCCAGGGCTCGAACTCGGTGACCCGCTTGTCACGGAGAGGGTTTTCTCTCCCGTACGCGCTCCCGTCACCGCGTGTGCTCTGTACACGCGCGCACGCCCTCGCTGCCATGAAATTTTTGATGCCTGCTGTGCCTGAGCATCGCGCGGTGACGGCCGGCGGGTCGGCCCCACGGCGCTGCCAGCAGCCCGGGATTCCTGCTGGCTTTCTGTCCGAGCCACGCCTGTGGATAAATCCACGTGCAGCCCCTTCCTTGCCGCTGGTTTTGTGCTCCCTGTGAGCACTGAGCGACCCCGCGTGCTTCCAGGAGCCGCCGAGGGCCGGGGAGCGTTGCACCCCAAAGCAGGCTCGGGCCGAAAGGTTTGCGCTTGGTGCGAGCAGCGCTGCCCGGAGCTGCCCCGTTAATCCTGCCCGTTCCTGCTGCTTAGAGAGGTGGTGTCACACCTGGGCAGCAAAGGAGGCAGAAATCCACGCGAGCTCCCCACGCGGAGCGCTGCGCTCTGCGACGCTTCCTGCACCCGCGCTCGTGGTGCCCGGCGCGTTGCCCGGGCCTTGCCGTTCTCCTTCGCGGAAGACGGGCGGCTTCGCTAGGAGCAGTGCGAGGACCTTGCTTTGGTTTCTGCTTTTACTCTCCTTTCGTGCTCCCGTTTCGTGCCTCGGCGCAGGAAGCTCCGGCCCTGCCCGCGGCGCTCCCCGTGCTGCCGCGGCCGGGATGGCCGGGAGAGGTGGAAGCGGCTGGGTGGGAGCTCGTGTAGCTGGGACCACGTGGCCGGGGAAGTTTTTCCCTGTAAGAAATGCCAGCGGAGGTCTGTTGCAGAGTCCATCTTGCCTCGGATGCCCGCGGCGGCGGCCAGCACAAACAGCCCGGCAGGAAGGCCCGGGGAGGGATGCCAGGAGAGTCTGGGAGCGCCCTGCACCACGCCGCAGCGCTCGCTCGGGGGCGGCTCGGAGATTCCTCGTGGCAGAGCTGGAAAAGAGGAAAAGAGGAAACTTTCTGCTGTGCCCAGCCCGGGGATGGAGCAGCGCAGCGCGTCCTGTCCCAGCTGAGCCAGGCCTCTGCTGCAGGGGGAGGTCGGGGAGCTCAGGACCAGGAGCTGGAGGAGGCTTCACCGGTAGTGCCTGTGCTGCTGGTGGGCTCCCAGACGTAGTGGCCTTGGCCTCGGGCGTCTCTCTTAGACTCCTGCAGGGAAGGAGACGCGCAGGTGGCACCTCCCGGCCGGGATCGTGTGTGGAGGCACCGGCTGGAGGCTTTCTGTCTCCTGCAGCCTCCCTCTGTGCTCGGCGAGGAGCAGGCTGCGTGCTCTGGGGGTGCAGGAGGTGATCGCGTGCTGCCGTGCTTTGTAAGGCCTCTCCTGGGGGCCACTGGTGCT
Organism: Anser brachyrhynchus; assembly: GCF_964034855.1. Lineage (NCBI taxonomy): Eukaryota > Metazoa > Chordata > Aves > Anseriformes > Anatidae > Anser > Anser brachyrhynchus. Next base: position 3,165,943 of record NC_137721.1, on the reverse strand, counting down.
TGGCTGCGTGGAGACACCCCCTGTTTCCTTCCAGCCTGCTAATTGCAGCCCCTCAATTAGGAGTAGGGGGGCTGAGGCTGGGCAGGGCGGCTGGACGACGCGGTTGGTCCTGTAGGAGCGGAGGAGCACCCAGGTGTGGGCTGACAAAGCCGAGGGGCCCAGAAGGAGGACACGGAGGGGGCTGCAACCTCCTGCAGCTGCCCCCGGTAAAATCAGGTCGAAGTTGACTTTTGCTGATGTTGCCAAATTTGTGTAGTTCTGTCTCATCTTCCTCAGGTGAATCTTGGGATGATCGCTATCTGGGCAGGCTGTGGTTAGAAGAGGCTCTATCTGGTTCCTAGACGTACTCGCTTCTCCAGTATGCCATTAATTTTCTCAGCTGCACTTGCTTGTTCCAGCTTCTAAAATAGCGCCGCGTTTGTATTTTTACACGGTGTGTGCACTTGTGGGTGCTGTATCAAATGTAAATGGAAAACTGGGCCGCTGCTTTGTTTGTCTGGGAATGGAAAACCTGTATTTCTAGCACCAGAGAAGCGAAACCGCCTAAAGCCAGAGGAACGCAGCGAGCAGCACATGATGCCCAAGCAGCTCCCGCCTGGCGTGCCCCTGGCTGGGCCGAACTTCAGCTGAACGACCCGAGCGTCTGCAGGCTGCCTGCCGGCCTCTGCGCCGCGCCGCTGCGCCTGCGCTTGGCGCCGGGGTGTGCTCAGCGCTCCCCTTCCCCTTGGCCTGTGTGGCGTCAAGCTGCGCCGCGCTTCGGCGCCGAACCGCTGCGGGGAGCGGGGCAGGAGCAGGACATCGGGGAGCAGGACACTGGGAGCAGGGCAGGAGCAGGACACTGGGGAGCAGGACATCGGGGAGCAGGGCAGGAGCAGGACATCGGGGAGCAGGACATTGGGAGCAGGGCAGGAGCAGGACATCGGGGAGCAGGACATCGGGGAGCAGGGCAGGAGCAGGACATCGGGGAGCAGGACACTGGGAGCAGGGCAGGAGCAGGACACTGGGGAGCAGGGCATCAGGAGCAGGGCATCATCCTGCCTTCGTTTCTGGCCGCCTCCTCCTCCTCCTCGTCCTCGTGGCTGCTGAGCGTTGGGCCTAAACCGGCACCGGCTGTCTGAGGCAGCCAGTAGCTTGCTCACCTACGGAGGTGCAATTGGAGATAATTACAGCCTGTATCGAGTCAGAAACAAAACAAGTTTTATGGCTCTTTTGTTTCCCCTTAGGGGATTTTGCCACCATTTGAGAATTTTGTTTCTTTTTTTTTTTTTTTTTTTTCTCTCGGTTAAATAAAGTTCCTTTAGGGAAGTGAAATGGAGAGCCTGCTCGCCGGGCTGCGCGAGATCTCTGCGGCGTTACCGGCGTGGGCGGCGGGAGGCGAGGTTGGCTGAGCCACCTGCACCCCGTCCCCGGCGGGGGGACGGGCGCCTGCGATGCCCGCTGCTCTCCGCGGGTGCCGGTCCTGGTCCCCTGGTCCTGGTTATCACCCACCTGGCTGCTTCTGGAAGGTGACCGGGATTGGGAACGGGGGGAAATCCGCTCCTGCCTCGTTTGTGCTCCCTGACACCGAGGCGGTGCTCAGCAGCCGGTCCTTGAGCCCGCCTCACTCCCAGCTCGAGCCGCAGAGGTTTAATCTCTGTTCTCCGCCGGGGTTACGCTGACACAGAGCAGGCTGGCACCGAAGTTCCTGACTGTCTGACCTTCAGGCTCGCTAAATAACCGGCGGTTCGAGGGATTCCTGCTTGTTTCTGCTACTTCGGGACTAAACGGCCCCTCTCGGCGCCCACAGCTCCCCGGAAAGCCGCAGCTCCCCCCCTCCCCTGCCCCCTCCGTGCAGCCCCATGCTCACGCCGAAGGGCCCCATTCGATAGCGAACCTGAAGCCTGATTTTGTTTTTATTGAATCTGCCTGAAAGCGCGTGCTCCTTACCGAGCCTGGAAAGCCTCCTCTTGAAGGGATTACACAGTCGTGGTACCTGGGCCTGATAACGGCGCTTCTCCTTTGCTTCTCCTACCGACGCTGCTTATCTCGAAGGGGAGGGCACCCCGAAACTTTTTACCGTGTCCCGGTGGTTTTCCCTGCGCGGGGCCGTCTCCCTCCCCTTCTGAAGCCCAGGAGAAGACCGCTGCGCGCTCAGGGAGCCCGCGTCCCCTTTGTGTGCCATGGGTTGTTTTATTTTCCTGCCTGCCGGTGATACCACAGCCGTGTTCGTCTTGGTGTCAGGACGCACGGCGTGAAATACCGACGTGCGGGAAGCGGTGCGAGGCTTTTGAGCACCGAGACGTAATTCAGGGGAATCGCTTCGGATCGCTCGTCAGTCAAGGTGGCATCGGCTCGCCCGCGCTCGCTGTGCCTGGCTGGGCTTTCAAACGCCGCGTTGGGCTGTTCCGCTTCCAGCCCGACGCGCAGCTCCTTCCGCGAGGGCTCCCCAGGCGGGACCGACCTGCAGGGTGGGTACCAGGGGCTGGGGACGCGCGTGAAATTCGCCCTCGAGGCTCCTCCGGCTGCGAGCGCTGCCTCTCGGCGCCCCAGCCCTTGTCTCGCTGGGCTCCTGGCCGCGAGCACCGCGTGCAGCAGAGCCACGCACGCCCCGGCACTGCCGCGTCGGAGCCCGGTGTCTTCCCAGCGGCGGCGCGGGGCGCGGTGAGGCTTTGCGCCGTGCCGTGCCGTCTCGCCTCACCCCCCCGCCGCTCTCGGCTTGGATTTAACCTGGGGTCACTTGGTAGGGCCGGGGGCGGAGAGCTGCAGCTCCTGCGCCTTCCAAAGCCCTTCCTGAGCTTGTCTCTGCTTGCCTTTCTATATTTGGTTACCGCAGACGGGAATTTTCCTGCACAGAGACGAGACTGTCGAGCAGAAAGAAGCCTGAGGTGCTCGCCCTGAACGTGGCAGCCTGTCCGGGACCGGAGCTGTGCCACAGAGGCTTGTTTTAGTGCCTTGCCTTTGGTTTAGCGCCTTGATTTGCTTTGTTTTAGTGCCTTTTAGTGCCTGGATTTCCCCCCCGGTGGCTGTGCCCCTTTTTACAGCAAGGCTTCCCCGAGCGCTTCGTACCCTTGCACCCTCATTGCCGCCTCGCTGCTGGAGCTGAACTCGTGTGACAGCTGTACTCGGGAAGATGTGTAATTAGAGGGGATTGAGAGCCGAGCCAGAACAACATTTTCCTGGCAGAGATTTGGCTCTGCGAGGCTTTATCTCGTGAGGGACTCGAAGCCAGATTTAGGCAGGGCTGCGCGAGCTCCGCCTTAGCAGGGGGAGTAGGAGCCGCGGTGCCGGAGACGCGGGTGCTTTGCCCTTGTCTCCCCGCTCGGGGCACACAGGCACCCCTAACGAAGCAGTGGAAGTGAAACGAAGCACCCAAAGTGATCTCCTGTGCTCTGTGTGACCGCCTTGGCGCCGTGCTACAGCAGCCCCAAACCACCGGGCTTGTGGGCAGCTGCTGGAGACCTCGAAACGTCTGGTTCCTCTGTGCCGCGCTCGTGGCTCGGGGCAGCTCTGCTCTTTTTTCTCTCCTTGTCATCCTGCCGAGTGTTTTTCTGCCGCGTTCTCCTTTGCCTTTCCTTCCCCGGGTGCCACCACGCGCTGCTAGCACGCGGAGGGGACGCAGGCTGTGGGCCCTCCCGCAGATCCTGCCCGCGCTGCTCCCGTTCCGCTCCCGGCCTCCTCCCCAGCTCCTGGCCTCCGTCCCCTGCCCGCCGGTGGGGAAGGACCTCGCCGAGCTGGTCTGGCCTCGCGTTCGGGTGGAGCCGCCTCGGCTCTTCTGGGAGCTGCTCTCTTATCAGCCTGGGAGCAGAGAGATCAGGCCGGGAGAGCTCTGCGGCTCCTTCCCCTTTCGGCTGCAGCTGTTTGCCACGGGCTGTTTTTGCACCTGGAGGAGAGGCGGGCGATCGGCAGGGGAAGGAGAGGAGCGGCGCGGGCGGGGATGGCGCCGGGCGCGCCTGCGCCGTGCTCGCGAGACCCCGGTGGGCCCAGCAGGGCCGCTGCCTCGCTCGGGCCTGGGGAAAAAAAAAAAAACACACCGATTTTCTTTAGTGAAAGGGGGCAAAAGCTCACAACCGCCGTGCTGTTCGTACCGACAGCGTCGCGCCTCTGCCCCGCTCGAAGCCGAGCCTGCCGCACGGCAGCCGGCGTTAATGCCGCGTGCGGGGCCGCGCCGCCGCTCTCGGGGGGCTCTCACCCTTCAGGTGCGCGCGGTTCCCCGCTCGGGAAACTCCCCGTCGGGCCAGTTGGGGCCGGGGATGAAAGCGCGCGGCGTGCCGCTGCCGGCAGGTTCCCGCACGCCGGCGCGTGGGAGGTCGGCGCCCCGGGGAAATGCCCCGCGCGGGGCCGCTCGCTCGCAGGGCTTCGCGCTCGGGCTAAGCCGGGCCTGCCGCGGCCGCGCTCCGTTTGCCGCGGTGCTGACCCTGTCCTTATGTCAACCTCTGCCCCGCAGGATGGACAGGATGACGGAGGACGCGCTGCGCCTGAACCTCTTGAAGCGGAGCTTGGACCAAGCGGATGATCGGGACGATGTCCTGGCCAAGAGGTTGAAAATGGAGGGACACGAGGCGATGGAGCGCCTGAAGATGCTGGCACTGCTGAAGAGGAAGGACCTGTCGGGCATCGAGGTGCCCCACGAGCTCCCGGTGAAGCAGGACGGTGTGAAAGTCTACGAAGAAAAGCTGAATGGGAGCCTCAGGCCCCATGGGGATGGCAGGACTGCAGGGAGGCCGGGGAAGGAGAACATTAACGACGAGCCGGTGGATATGAGCGCGAGGAGAAGGTAGGTGCCGAATGGCTCGCCTCGGTAGCTTGCCTCTTGGGAACCCAGTGCTGCCAGATGTGAACCCCCAAGCCGGGAATTCAACGGGCATTTCGTGGTCCTGGGGCTCGAGGGGTTCCTGGCGCTGTGGTGCCTGCGGGGTGCCTCTGGCCGAACGCCGAGGAGCGCAGCCGGCTCTGCTCTCCCGGCAGAGTTTCTCTGGAAGCGTTCAGCGCTGTTCTTTTATTACTTTTACCCCCGCTGTCCTCCTTGTTCCCCCAGACACCAGATGGATTGCGTTGCTCCCTCTGTCCGTGTGCTCAGCATTACAAGCTGCAGCAGTCGGGTGCCTTAGAAGCAGACCGCTGGCGTGCGCAGGGCAGGGGGCTTCGATTCTGTCGGGACTTTTTATTAGTGCCCCCAGAAGTGTCAGCAGAAGCCCTTCGTGTAGCTGGAGGCCAAATCCGATGTAAGGGCACGGATCTCGCTCTCAAACCCGGCCCTGGCTGGGCTGTGACTGGGGCAAGAGGCATTCGCTTCTTGCTGCTGAGCCAGGACTGCCCGGGAAAGGCGAGCGCTCGGGCGACCGGGTGCTGGGGAGCCGTGCCCGCTCTCCGCCAGCTCTTGGGCGTTCCTCGCGCGCTCTGCGTTTGCATCCTGCCGGTGCACGGCGCTCCCACCTGATTTCTGTCAGGGGGGAACTCTGGCAGCTCGATTTCCGCAGCCAGCACCTGCAGCCAGGCTCTGCCGAGGGGGTCGCACGCGGCGCCTGTCGCACACGGTGCCCGCGCTGCGTTCCTGGTTCGGCTTTCTGGGGGAGGAGATCAAACAAAAGGCAGCGGTTCCGAGTTTTGGCTTGGTTTGGACGCCGAGCCAGCGCAGGCTGGGCGAGCAGGCAGAGGGGCAGGACGGAGGAGTCCCGCTGTGAGGAAGCACCGAGGGCCGGGACCTGCCCGCGATGCTCTCCGGCTGCTCGAAGGTGCCTGCGCCCTGCTCGGGAGCCGGCCTTGTGCCGTGCGGTGTGGCTGAAGGAGGCGGTGATCCCCGAGCACAGCCGCGGCCGGCGGCCACGGGCGCGTAGTCCAGGGGCCAGCGGCGAGGTGCCGGCGTCGCGAGCGTGGGCCGGGAGCCGGGCTCCTGCGGCGGGGCCGGGCGCTCCTCGCGCTCCCTCCCGGCTGCCTCCCCCGGTGCAGGGCCGCGCGCTGCCAGCATTGTTTGTTCCCAGCCTCCCGTTGCCCCGCTTGGAAGGCACCGGATCGTGATTCAGCACAACTGCGACCGCTCCTCCTCGCCGCGCCGCTGTGCCGGGGCCTTTGTGCGGCTCTCGGGCGGGCAGGGGGTGCTGGCTGCCCCCCGCCCCGGGCCGGGAGCAGGTGCCGGCGGGGGGGGGTGCGGCGTTTCAGCCCCTCTCTGCTGCAGCATGCGCGTGGTGCCGGCACGCCGAGCGCTGTAAAGCCCGGAGCCATCAGGGCACTCCCTGAGCCAACGCACCCGGGCTCGGCCAGCAGCAGAAGGGGCGACAGGGCCTGAAGGGCCGGCGGTGGGAAGGAGAAAAATCCCTGGGGTTGTTCGTCTTCAACGGCACCGTGCGTGGCCCTAATCTGCCCAGGCGTCTCTGCCGCTGGCTCAGCCTCCTGTGGAGCGTGGAGAACCACGCGGCTGAGGCAGGAACGTCACTGCTGCATTCCCCGGTGTCCCGTTCGTGCTCGTGGGAGCATTCGGATACCAGCAGCTCCCTCCGTAGGCACGTGGGGCTCGCTGGCAGCCTGCTGCGAGCGTGTCGCTGCGCTGCTGCACCTCTGCGAAGCGCAGTTCTGCCCCCAAACCCCTCGCTTCGCCCCAGGTTAATGCAGCTTCGCAGGGGCAGAGGGCTGCGCGGGGGTCAGGCGACCCCGGCGCAGCGTTTGGGTAGGGCTCGTGATAACCCAGTAATGCTAACACGGGGGATATCCAGCTCCTTGACATGGTTTTGGCTGCTAAATGCTGGGGAAAAGCGATGGTGCCCGGCTGCTTCGTGCTGTGGATCCTCGGCTGAGCTGCTGGGACGCGGGGCAAGAAGCGGAGGGTCCGGCCGGCTGCCAGGGCTGGATGTGGGCGCCGCAGAACGGACGCGGTCGCGGCGTCTCGGGTCGTGCGCCCGAAACCCCGAGCTTCTCCCGGCGGGTTTGGCTTCCGGGAGAGGCTGGGACCAAAAGCTGCCCCTGGTGACGGCTTCACAGGGGGCCAGCCCGAAGGAGAGGGAGAAGGATTAGGGCGAGGTGGTGTTTAACCTGGCTGCCAGCTGATAAGGGGTCATTAACTAGGGCGGGCTGGGAGCGGGCTCCTTCTCTTCTCACCTTTGCCTGCCTCCTGCACGAGCAGCGGCGCTTTCCTTCCAGTAGTTCTGTTGTAATTACGCCCTTGCCTCGACAAAAGTAAATAAAACAACCCTGACATATTCAGCAATTCTTTGCAGATGGCCCCGTTTTCCCCTGTCTGGCTTTGACGCTGGCTTTTTTTTTTTTTTGCTTTTTTTTTTTTGCCTCCACGGAATGTAAATAAAACAGCCCGGCCGTATCTGGGTGCTCGTCCAAAATAACCACCGGCAGCCATCGCGGCAGCAGCGAGCCTCCAGCAGAACCCCGAACCAGCGCCCGGCGCTGGGTTCCTCCGGCTGTGCCCGAGATGTGCCCGGGGTGGGGAGGGACGGGGGGGACCCTTGTCAGCCCCACCTTGGGCCCTGTACGCAGCCCGTTTGCTCTGGGCTCGCCAAACGCAGAGCTCCACGGGGTGCTTTGGGGCCGAGTCCCTCCCTGCGGGGCGTCCCGGACCTTCTCTGCCAGCCGTGCTGGGGGCTTGCTCCCAACATCCCGGCTGAATTCGGGGCCCCTGGAGTACTCCAGCCTGGGGATTTGGGCTTGGCTTCGTGGCTCCTGCTGGCTTTTCCAAGCTCGAAGCCCCGGATGAGATAATCCGGGCATCTCCTCCCCCCCAGCTGCAGCCTCAGAGACCTTCCAGTGGCGGGGACGCGCTAAGTCAGCGCCGCGGTGGCAGCGAGCCCGACGCCGTCGTAGCTGCGGTGCTCTCACTGCTTCACCCCGACCGCTGAGCGTTTTCCAAGGCTCTCCAAGCACCATCGTGTTAAATCAGCGATAGTAAAGGGCTTTTACTAGCATCTCCTCGCTCAGAATGATGCCACAACAAACGAAGCGGTGCTCGGGTGCTGCCGGCTTACGGCATTGATTTTGTTTTGGATTTTTTTTTTCCCAGAGATGGGCTCTTGTCATTCCGCTCCTTTCGTTGACCGATTTCTAGGTCACGGTTCAGCTGGGTCTCCTGCCCCTGCGCAGGGTGTTTACTCAGGCTTTCCTTTATGGGCAGCCTTTTAAAATAGAGTTGTAGCGAGGGAGGTTTGGAGTGCTTACGTCTGTGTTGACCTGGGGACGCGTCCCATCCTTGTCGTGCAGAGGGGTGGCGATGGTTTTGAGAACGATGGTTTTGGGTAAGAACGAGCAGCACCAGGCAGAAGCATCGCTGCTGCCCCCCCCCCCCCTCGCAGCACCTGGTTCTGGATGTCTCTCCCCGTTTGCGTGCTCCGTGGCTCGTTGTTAACACGCGGACAGCCCTGCGTTGTAGCACGTGCTTGCTTACCTTGCACTCCGAGCAATCCACCTTTCACCCCGGTGCAGGAACCATTTCCAGCGAGCCCGTTCTCTTCCGAACACGATCACCTGCGAGCGGAGGATGCTCCTGTCCTGGTGCTGGCGGTCTGCTCCACCAGCTCCGCGGACAGAACAAGAAGCGCCGAGCTCCCAGCTCGCTGCTGAGCTCTCGGCGTCGTGGCTCAATCTTTTTTCTCCCTTCTGTCCCGCAGCGACCAGGACAGGGGGCGATTAACCCCTTCTCCAGATATAATTGTCCTCTCCGACAATGAGGCGTCCAGTCCCCGGTCCAGCTCTCGCATGGAAGAAAGACTTAAGGCAGCAAATCTTGAAATGTTCAAGGTAAGGGCTTCCTCGGCTGCTCTCGGGAAGTGGGGGCAGCGAGCAGGGGGAGCCCTTCTGCCGCCGGGGGGGCGCTTTTTGAAGGGCTTGGGAACCGAGGGGATTTCCGAGCAACGTGGTCACTTCTGGTCCTAGTGGCTCTTGTGTAGTTCATGACCTGTGCTACAAACTCCTGCTTGTAGCAACCCTTCCTAATGCCCTCTGCCGCCAAGGCACAGCAGCAGGTTTTGACTGCGCAAGTTCTCACTGATTTTCTGTGTGCTTGTAGGGTAAAAGCATAGAGGAGCGACAGCAGCTCATCAAGCAGCTTCGGGATGAGCTCCGGCTGGAGGAGGCCAGGCTTGTGTTGCTGAAGAAACTGAGACAAAGCCAACTGCAGAAGGAGAACGTGGTACAGAAGGTGAAGCTCTGAGCAGCATCGCTTGGGGCTGGCGGGGGGTGTGGGTGCTATAAAGAAGCCTGTTAGTGGAGAAATGCTGAGGACTCGCTGGTTTTGGACCTTCCTTCGCTCCACCTGTGTGTCTGTGTGATCTTTCTGAGCTAAGTGCGTAGCGAATCCACGGGCCAGCCCGCCTTGCTGCCCGTGAGGACAGCTGGGGAGGTGAATTCGTGCAGCTCTGAAGCATCGGCTGAGCACCAGCTGCCCTTGGTCCGCGTCGTGTCTTGGTACGTCCCCTTTCTAGCACCGCGCGTTGACCCCGTATTCGTTTTCTCTCGATCCAGACTCCGGTTGTCCAGAATGCGGCGTCTATTGTCCAGCCATCTCCTGCTCACGTGGGACAGCAGGGACTGTCCAAGCTTCCCTCCAGGCCTGGAGCTCAGGGGGTTGAGCCTCAGAACTTAAGGACATTACAGGTGAGCCTTCCTGACGCCCTTTGCCGTGCCAAGGGCCCCACATCAGCCCGCACGTGTGAATGAGTGAATGAATGTCTCTGCTGTGTGCACGTCGGTTGTCCTGGCTGACTGAGACGCTTTTGCCAAGAGGCAGGTAAGTGCTGGCACTTCTCAGCACCCTGAGCAGAAAAGTGGTCACAAAGGCTTGGAAATAAAAGCAGTGACCGCTGCCGGTGAGCAGCAGGTGGACGAGGCTGCGGTCCCGCTGTCCCAAGGCTGGAAAGGGAAAATCTCTGCAGGCAGTGCCATCCCCGAAGCTGATGGGCAGAGCAGAACCATCTCCGGGGTACTTTCTGCCTGTCCCAGCTCTCGGCCCCTCCTGTTTTTGCTGTGCGTGGTGTGAAGGGGGTGGGCTGGGTGGTGCTCTGCCGCCGCAGGAGGGGCAGACGTGGAGCAGGGAGGCTTGGAGGTTCACACAGCAGCAGTTCAGGAGGTGGAAGGAGCTGAATTTAGGGGCTGGTGCTGACCCTGAAGAAAGTCGCCTGCTGCTCGGTGACACAAGTTCTGGGGCTGCAGGAGGAAAGCTGTTAAATTGCACTTAGCGGTGGGGACGGCTCGGCAGCGTTCTGAAACAGCACAGAATGGGCAGGGGAAGAGGGGGAAGAAAAATGCAAACAAAACGCGGAATTGAAATGTTTGCCTTCTTTGGGAAAGTGCTATGGGCGGAGCGGGGTGCCGGCCGAGCCGGCTACCTCTCTGTGCTCGCTCTGGGTGTCACCAGCCGGAGCTTTGGGTGAAAGCACCCCGCTCGGCTGCTGCCTCCCCACGGGGAGCGGGGCTCTGCGGCATCACCCCGTGGGCTCCGTGGCATCACCCCGTGGGCTTTGCCCTGCTGGCACGGGGCCGTGGGGCAGCAAATGAGATGCACGACGTCCCTGCGATGCTGTTGTGAAAGCAGATCCTGGGAAGAAGGCGCACGGGCCGTGCAGGAGGCTGCCTGCCTGTGGCCTTCTCGTGCTTTTGCCGAAGACTTTGGTTGCAGCCCCGCTGATCACTTCTCCCTCCGTTAACCATCTCCTTTGTTGGTGGCATTTGTTTGCTTTGCTATGGCAACGATTCCGGGGTCAGGTCTATTGTGGCTTCACAGTGGGACGGGACTGGTAAAGGAAACGGGCTGTAGGGGAAGAGGAAACGCATTGTTTGCACGGGCTTTGTGAAGATTGTCTTGTGTATGACAATGAAGAACCTCATCTAGAAAAAAATAGATTAAAAAAAAAAATAAAAGGCGGGCAGAGAAAGATTGTCAGACAGGAGTGGTTTACGACACGCAAAAAAATCGAGCCCTTCTACCTGCCCTCCTCCCAGTGGAGCCCTTCTGGCGGCGCTCAGAGACGAGCGGACCCTGGGCGGGTCGGCCCCTGCCCTCGGCCTCCTCGGGGACCTCCCGAGCCCCGCACCGAGCCCCGCGCCGTGTCCGGCACTGCCCAGCCCCGGGGCCGCCGCACACCCCCGCGTCCCGCACCCGAGGCGAAAGCCCAGCTCCGTCTTGGTGAGGGGCCGTGCAACCGTTTTACTTGGAGCTCGAGCGCCATCGCAGCCCTCGTGAATTCTGGCACTCGATTTTAAGAGCATTAGCTGGCAAACTGCCTGCTGCTTTTTTTTTTTTTTCCTTTTTCCCTTGCATTTTTACGGATTGATCAAATCGGCTCGGTTGTTTTTAATGCAGTGTAGGCCACGAAGATGGGTCTGGAGAATCGTCTCCTGAACCATCCCAGCCTACAGCCTAGAGGGGAAAATAGGAGTACGTTAACATGAGACACCGTCGTTGCAGGCAAAATGAACGTGGATATTTAAATAAAGAACGTTTAGAGGAGAAGTTACGTCTTTGAGCAGTCTCTCTCCTTTGAACGTAACGTGAATTTCGGATAAGTGGAGATGCTCAGCTGTCGTAGAGCCTGCTCAGTGAACTAAAAACCCTGGTTTGCCTCCAGTTCTTTATTTCCTTCTTGTTTCCTTTCTTGACAGGGTCACAGTGTCATTAGGTCTGCCACAAACACGACTCTGCCCCATATGCTTATGTCGCAGCGTGTGATTGCTCCGAACCCTGCCCAGTTACAAGGGCAGCGCGTTCCTCCTAAGCCTGGCCTCATCCGCACTACAACTCCAAGCATGAATCCAGCCATCAACTACCAGCCGGTAGGTTCCCGACCCGTCGCTCTTTGGGCAGTTGCCCTGCGGGGTTAGCCAGGGAGGGGAATAGGAGCTGCCTCCGGGCCTGGTGCGTGCCGTGGAGGGGCTCAGGGTGAAGTCGTCGGAGCGAGGTGTGGAAACACGTCCCGAGCATGGACACAGGCAAACGTCCCAGACCCATGGAGTGGAATGATAACTAATGGAAAGCTTCCCGACGTGGAGCTGCCACCACACTGGGTCACCCAAGTGGCGCCGCCAAGGCCCCGGTGCAGCGAGGAGACCGCTTTGGGAGCAGCCCCGGGTCCTCTCCCTGCAGTCAGCAGCACGCACTGGCTCACGTGTGCTTTTTTCCCCGCTTCTCTCTGACGGAAGGCTGAGACAACCTCTAGGAGCCGGACACTTAAAACCATTCGTTTTACAGCTGGAAGTCAAACTGGCAACGGAGAGGAAAGAAATACCACTTCCCGGCTGGAGCACTGGTCTCCTCAGTGCTGCATAAAGCAAAACAGCCCTTCTCCTGCGCACAGACCAGTTCCCTGGGGTGCGCCCCTGTGCTCTGTGCACAGTCTTGTTTCCTTGTCCCGGGCTACAACGCTTGGCTGAAACGCCGTGTGGCTCTGTGGGCCCAGGTTAACAACCACTCCTAGCTCCTTTTAGGGGTTGCTGCCAGTTCTTAAGCCATTTAATCTGTCCTAACGATGCTCTACTGCAGATCTGTATAAATTACAAACGTGACTGCACAGCGGTCCAAAAGTCTTGCATTTGAGCAACTGTCAAACGTGATTGCACGTCGGATTTTAAAAAAGAAAACAAAAAAAAACTCAGCCTCTTACAGAAGAGTTGCAAGTTCATTGGTGTTAATTCATCATCTTCTTATTTAAATCTGCGTGAGTCATCCCCGATCAGCTCTACCATTAGTTTGAACCTACAGTAGACCAACTGGTTTGGGATTAGCTCAGTTCTCTGCCCTTTTTCACAATCAGCTGGGTATTAGCAGGCTTCAAGCAGTTTGCCCCAGTTTTCTGTTTTATCTTCTGCATGTTATTCTCGATCAACACGGCGTTGTCCCCCGAGCTTTGGTAGTTGACCCTGTTTGAGTCGCTGAGCCAGTTTGTTGCTGTGTGGGATTTTCTCCTCTGCAAGCGTTGAAGCGTTGGTACCCCAGGAGACAGGTAGGCTGCACGAAAGGCTGGCAGCAGCGGCAGCCGTGCTCAAATAGGTTGCAGGCTGATGGCTTCTTATCACAAAAGACTGTGAAAGCCGCAGCATCAGGTCAGCAGAAGTCTTTGTGCTCTGTTACCGTCACGTGCCGGAGGGACTGCGAATCCAAACGAACGGAGGATGCCGAAGGAAAGCTGCTGGAAATGGAAGAGGAGGGAATTGGCACGCTCGGAGCACCTGTGTGGGAGGGACGGGCACCATCTGGCAGCGGGGATGCTGCCTGGGCGCACGCCAGCTCGGTGAAGCAAAAGGTGGAGGAGCAGAACTTGCCGTGAACAATGGTGCCAGCGAGTGAATCACGGCGCGCGGAGCTGCCTACACGCCGCTGGGCCTGCAGCTCTGCAGCGCGCCTTCCCTCGCCTGCAGGGCTCCCTGGGCTGCTCCGCACACCGAGCCTCGCCGGGGCACCTTGCTCCGTGGGCACCTGCGTTGTGCCTGGCTCCTCGAGGGGCTGAGCCGTGCTCCTGAGTCCCAGCACGGCCCCTTCGCAAGGCGTGCGGGCAGAGGGCAGGTTGTCAGGGGGCTGCTTTAGGAGCTGAGCCGTAGCCGGGGCGCACGAGGCTCTCTCCTGCTCCGGGTGTCAGCCCTGCGTTAATCCCCTTCTCCTCTTCCTCCCCAGCAATCAAGTTCTTCTGTTCCTTGCCAGCGTACGTCGTCTTCAGCCATCTATATGAACCTTGCCTCTCACATCCAGCCTGGCACTGTGAACAGGGTGTCGTCTCCGCTCCCCAGCCCCAGTGCTCTGAACGACGCCGCCAACTCCCAGGCAGCCGCCAAGCTTGCCCTGCGCAAGCAGCTGGAGAAGACGCTGCTGGAGATCCCACCCCCGAAGCCGCCCGCGCCCCTGCTTCACTTCCTGCCGAGCGCAGCCAACAGCGAGTTCATCTACATGGTGGGGCTGGAGGAGGTGGTACAGAGCGTTATCGACAGCCAAGGTGAGCCCCGGGGAGCGTTCCCCCGCTTCGGCACCGGCAGCGGCGGCACTACCACGTGCCGGCTCCTTCCGTCCCCTTCTTGCTTTGCACAAGGCTGAAACCCGTGGCTTGGGGGCTGCAGGCGAGCGCTTGCTCCCCGTGCCCAGCTCTGTCCTCCGTCCCCTCTTGCTGCAGCTTCTTCCAGCCGAGGGGAGGGCCGAGCCCGGCCCCGCAGCACTCGGGAGCTGCGTGCCTGCCGGCCCCGCGGGCTCGGAGCCCGTCTGGCGGGGTTGGCGCTGTGGGAGAGCCTCTCCCCGGCAGCAGCCTTGATGTGCCGAGCCTGCAGCCCTCCCGGGAGCCCTGGCTGTGCCGCGGGGCTCGGCGGCCGGTGCAACCCGCCCGGCAGGGCCCGGGCGTGGGGAGGGCTCTCGTGGGCCCGTCCCTCTCCCCAGACGTTGGGGAGCTGAGACGCAAAACCCGCTGAGCCCCCGAGCTGTGAACACCCGGGCTCCGTGGCCGGCCGCCATCCCTGTCCCTGCAGTGAGGGGCCGTGCCCCTGCCCGTCCCCAGCAGCCCCTCGCTCCCCGCGGCCGGTTTTTGAGCATCTTGCCCCATTTTTGAGCACCTCGCCCCGGTTTTTGAGCACCTCGGCCCGTTTTCGGGCTCTGCTGCCCGTTGCCATGGGAACGGGACGGTTAGCCGGCGGCGGAGTCGCACGAACTGGGTTACGTAAAGCCCACGGCAGCGTTTTTGGGGCGAGAGCCCCCGCAAAAGGGAGGTGAGAGAGGCTGGAGGGGGCAGCCCGTGCTGGGCAGAGCCTCGCTGGCTGCTGGCTGCTCCCATGGGAGCCCCGAGGGTCCCCGTGCTGGGGGTGCCAGGGCCTAGGGGCAGCAGCGGGTCCTCGCGATGCTGGCAGCGGGGTTTTGATGGCTGTAAGCTCCCGGGAAGCCCCACCAGCTCCCACCTCGCCCTTCCCTTCGCCGTGCAGCCTCCCAGGACGCCGCTCTTCCACTCCTTGCAGCGCTGGGACCTTCCCTCGTGCGCCGGTGCCGTGCACGATGGCCCGTTGGTGTTGTGCCCGAGGTGGGAGGAGGCGGTGTAAGAGCAGAGGCTGCCCCGTTGCCCCACTTAACTCCCGCTCCTGGCGACTTGCAGGGAAAAGCTGCGCGTCCCTCCTGCGCGTGGAGCCCTTTGTCTGCGCTCAGTGCCGCACCGACTTCACCCCGCACTGGAAGCAGGAGAAAAATGGCAAGATCCTGTGCGAGCAGTGCATGACTTCCAACCAGAAGAAGGCACTGAAGGCAGAGCACACCAACCGGCTGAAGAACGCCTTCGTGAAAGCTTTGCAGCAGGAGCAGGCAAGTACACGGGCGCGCGCGGCAAACCTGCTGGGTGAAGCCGGCTCCCCTCGGGGCGCCGGGAGCCGCAGCTCCCCTCCCTCTGTGCACCTCCATCCTTTTGGGTTTCTCGTGCTCGAGGAGTTTCACCTCTCCCTGGGGATCCGCTGCCCGCTCCCGCCGTGCGCGGGGTGTTCCAGGAGCGGCTCTGCCTCTCCCTTTGTGCGCTTCCCCGCTGCATTTGTGACTCGTCCCACTGACAGCAGTGGGAGGCAGAGTGGGCTGAGGGCTGAGTCAGGACAGCTGGCTTCTCTCCCCACTTTGCCACTGACTTCCTGGAACTCGAGGGAAGTCGCTTAACCGCTTGCTGCCTGCTCGCTCGGCTACGAAAGGAGGGGGGGGGGGGACTCGCTGGGTTCCCGTGATAAATTGGCGTTGCAGAACTTGTTTGGAGGCCCTGGGGTGAAATAAACCGGAATCATAATTTGCGAACTGTTTAAACAAAAAAAAAAAAAAAACAACACACAAAATGAAGCGGAATCCGGCTGCTGACAAGTCGGACGTGCCTGTTTTGGAGCAAGAGGAGTCGCCTTCTCTGGGCTGTTTGTAACAAGTGGGTGCAGAGAGAAAAAAGCTGTTGGTGCTGGCTGCGGCGAGCCTGCAGTTCCAGTCACACCTTGGGAAGGCAGCCGAGCTCTAAGTGGGCAGCAGGGCTTCAAAGGAAGCTGCGATTGCACCGCACGGGGAGAGCAGCCCGTGGGAGGAACCTGCTTTCCCCTGCTCCTGGGATGCCACCCACTGCCACCGGCGGCAGCTCTGCCCTCGGAACCTGCTCGGAAGGGCGGCGGGCGCGGGGCGAGCTCCTCGGGCAGGGCTCTCGCCTCGCGGGGTGAGGCCTAAGGCTCCTACCTGAGGCCGCTCCTCTTCCTTTCTTGCAGGAAATTGAGCAGAGGCTACAGCAGCAGGCAGCCTTGTCCCCCACTGCGGCTCCTGCCGTCTCCAGCGTCAGCAAACAGGAGAACATCATGAGGCACCACACGCTCCGGCAGGTGAGCGGCTCCCGCCCGTCCCCGACACGCCGTCGCCTCGCGCGCGGGCAGGATGCGAGCTGGCTGTGAGCTGGCGGGGCGCAGCGAGCCCTCCTGCAGGGAGGGAGCCGTGGGCACCCTGCTGCCTGCAGAGCAGCCTTCTCCTGCTCCTCGAAGCAAGTTTAGGCTCTGGCTCCCCTTGGGCACTCTGCTTTTTCCTCTGGACTCCACGGTTGCTTCTAACCAGGGTCCCGTGACCCGTCTCGTAGCGCCAGCAGCGTGTAGCTGCTGCTGCCTCCTCTCCCCGCCTTCCCCTGCGAATCCCGGCCCCGTCGGTCCCGTGCTGTCGGGCGGGGGAGCCCGTCGCGCCGCTGGGACCGCGCTGCCTCGCTCCTGCAAGCGGCGCTTCCGTGCGCCGCGCAAGGCCACGGCCGACTCCTCGTCCTCCGGCTGCGGCCCCGGCACCTTCCCGAGGGCCGTCCTGCCGGGCGTAGGGCTCGGCGTTGGGTGGGCTCTTCCCAAGAGACACGAGACAAGACGGGCCGAGTCCTTGCGGGTCCCGGCCACCCCCGGCACGCCGTGAGCTCACGTCCCCTCGTTCCTTCTCTCCTCCCGCAGGCTCCGCAGCCCCAGAGCACTTTGCAGCGTGGCATCCCCACCTCTGCCCGCTCCATGCTGTCCAACTTTGCGCA
Organism: Anser brachyrhynchus; assembly: GCF_964034855.1. Lineage (NCBI taxonomy): Eukaryota > Metazoa > Chordata > Aves > Anseriformes > Anatidae > Anser > Anser brachyrhynchus. Next base: position 3,149,012 of record NC_137721.1, on the reverse strand, counting down.
GGCGCCCCAGCTCTCGGTGGCGGGCGGTCTCCTCGGCATGCCAGGTAACGGCCCCGGGGACGGGGGCAGCCGGGGAGCGGGGCCGGGCGGGCGGCGCCTCGGTGCCGTGGGGTTGGGGGGGGAAAAAACCACTGCCCCCCCCGGCTGCCGCACGTCTTAGAGGCGTCCCAGCTGCTTTTCTCTCCCCTCTGCAGGTGTTAACATTGCATACCTGAATGCTGGGATCGGAGGCCACAAAGCGTCGAGTTTGGCGGACCGGCAGCGGGAATACCTTTTAGATATGATCCCCCCCCGGTCTATATCGCAGTCCATCAGCGGACAGAAATAACGCCTGCTGACCGCTCCCCTTCCTCCCCACCTCCGTCGCATGCAGTGCCTGTACTGGTGCCTACCGTACATGGGGAAAAAGACAAAAAAAAGAAACAAAACAAAACAAAACAAACAACAAAAAAAAACGGACAAACAAACAAACGGAAAAAAAAAATCCACAAAAAAAGAAAAAGAAACAAAAAACAAAAAATCCATTTCAAACCTTCAGCGACCTGTCCTTTTCCAAACCTTAACTTCTTTGGTTTTCTATAGCAGTGAGAGGTCACTTCCTTTGCCCGAGGTCAGAACAATGTCTGCTTGAAATCAGCACTATCCATGTGTTAAAGCTTGTTTTATGCTATTTTTTTTGTAATGACAAAGCATAGAATTTTTAATTGTGTTGTGTTTTTTTTTTTTTCCCCCCCCTCCTCCTTTGCTAAATGGATGGTTAAACCTTTTTTTTTTTTCTTTTTTTTTTTTTTCTCCTTTCCAGAGACTTGTAAAGGGTCGTCCACTTTACATAAAAGTGACCGTTTTTTTTTTCCAAAGGGCAGCCTGTGCTGACTCGCGGGGGGAAACTGGGGCAAAGCGATGCGATGGGCTTGGAGCCTGGACGGCCGTCCTCGCCGCCGGTAGGGTGCTATTTTCCCTTTGCTCACCAGAAGAAGCCAGGAGAGATGCTCCACGGCCAGCCGGGCACCTCGGCGCGTCCCTCCCGGAGGAGGGCAGCCCGCGGCCGCCGGACGGTGCCGGGAAGCGCCGGCTGCGCCCCCCCCCCACCCACCGTGGGGTCCCCGAGGGGGGTCTCGGTGGCCCCGCGTGGCGGCGGCCCCCCCGCTCGGTGCTGCGTCCCCCCCCCTACCCCCCCCGGGCACGGCCGGCCCCGCGGCGCTCCTGGCGGCTGGCGCGCGGGAGCTGGGCTCCGGACGGTGGCGGCGAACCCAAAGCGAGGAAAAAAGCCGAGGGGAGTCGTCGGAGAAATGCTCGATTTGCACTTAACCTTCACACTAACGGGCCCCTGCCTCCTCCTCCTCCTCCTCCTCCTCCTCCTCTCCTTCCTCCTCGTCCTCCGGAGAGCAGAAACGGGCGCCCCCCCCCCCCCCCCGGGTCCCTGCGCTGCCCCCCCGGTGCACCCCAGCGCCGCGATGGAGCAGATCCCCGCAGGCGGCCGCAGGAGTCCCCCCCCCCCCCCGAGTTGTTTTTTGTGTGTGTGTGTGTGTGTTTGATTTTTATTTTTATTTTTTAATAGTTTTTCTTCTTCCTCACCTTAAAATTTTCTCGTGCAATTTTCAGCCGCCCGCGGGGAGCCGCTTTTCGGGGGCGCCCCCCCCCCCCCCCCCCCCTCGCCCCCCCCTCGCACCGCGGCCGCCGCACCCCAACCGCTGCTGGGGCCAATTTTGGGGCTGGGGGGGGGGGACCGACTCCGGGCAGCATCCCCCCCCCCCGACCCCCCCCATCTCCCCCCGGCGCCCCCCCTCAGTTCGCTGAGCACTTACTCCCGAGGGGTGTGGGCGCCCAAAGCCCCCGCCTGGGGCCTTCCAGAAGCAAAAGGATTTTTTTTTTGGGGGGGGGGGGGGACTAGTGAAGCATATTGGCATGTGTGTGTATATATATATATATATATGTGTATATATACACTTTTTTTTGTTTTTTTTTTGTTTGTTTTTAATCTCTTTTAGCTGGCGTGCCCCCTCCCCCCCCCCCCCAGGACCCCGGGGTTCCTTCCCAACCTCTCCCCTTTTTTCTCGCCCCGGGGAGCTGTGCCCGGTTGTCCCTTCCCCTTGGATCCAGCTGAGACTTTTTGGGGTTTTATGCCCCCCCCCCCCCCCCCAGCCCTCGTTCAAGTGCCATTGTCCCCAATCAGGTGTTGCCGAGAGGTACGAGGTGACCTGGGCGCATTGGTTGAGATGAAATTTTAAAAATTTAAGGAAAGAAAGAAAAAAAAAAAAAAAAAGTGCAATACTTCGGAGATGAGTCTCTGCCGCCGGGGGGGGGGGTGGGGTGGGGGGGGGGGGACCTGGGGGGGGGGGGGGGTGGCAGTGTCCCGCTGCGGGGCAGGCTGGCGGCTTCATGGTGCTAAGGGAAATTCGGGGAGGGTCCCGGCCCCCCCCCCCCCCCAGCCCTGACACACTCAGGGCTGGGGGTCCTGGCCCCCCCCCCCCCCAATTGGATGCGCAGCTCCCGGTTTGCTTTTGTCTTGACCACCGCGTGCGAGCCCCCCCCCCCCCACCCTGCGCCCCCCCCCCCCCAGGATGTGATGTACGGTAGAAAATCGTCATTTCTTCTTTTTTGTTGTTGCTTGTTTTTTTTTTTTCTTCTTTTTTTTTTTTTCCTGTTTTTTGGATACAGAAATAAGGATTTCTTTCCCGCTTTTGTTAGCTTTTCTTTTACCGCTAGGTGTAGAGCCGCTTGTGAAAAAAAAAAAAATGCTTATTGGGTTTATTTTTATTTTTTATTTTTTTTTGGTTCCTCCAAAGGCGTAACCCCCTCCCCCCCCCCCCCCAACCTCTAACCTCCCCTCCTCATCGCCCCCCCCCCCCCCAACCCTGACGAGATCTTAATTAGCTTATGGTATTGCTGCCGAAATGTTATAACAAGGACTCATTCGTGTATATAAGCTATTTCTTGACACATTAAAAAAAAAAAAAGGAAAAAAAAATTGTACATTGTGTAGAAAAAAAAAAAGGAAAAAAAAAAGAAAAAAAAAAGACCCCAACCTGGAAAAAAACCACAAACAAAAACCAGAAGAGCCTAGCCATGGTGTTGTGGAAGTTGTCACGTCCTTTTCGTAG